>NW_026720425.1:0-10268 GCF_029784015.1 Lycium ferocissimum
GTCTTTCTTAAACTAACTACCCTTTACTAAAGCTAACCCGCTAAATTTCACTAGAATTTATCTAAGCTAAGAAAATGAGAACAAAGTAAAATGTTAGTCATACAAGGCAAATTAAATGCATAAAAGAATTAAATAGAGGAAGGGATAATTTCAATGGGCTTAGCCCATTTTAAAAAGAAGGCTAATGCAATTAGGTTTGGGCTCAAAGCCCATTTTAAAGCTAACTCATGATGTCTTTTCTTTCTTTTGTTGGGCCTTGGCCCAATATAACTTTTATAAACTGCAGCGGATTGGGCTGCTATATGGGCTTCGGCCCAGAATCATTTTTTGTGTAGCTGATGGGGGCGGCTATATCGAGAAGGGTGCGTTGGGCTTTTAGCCCAACACCGAATGCGGGGAGAAATGAGTCCTCGGACTCACCCGCGGTGGTCATGCATAAAAAAAAGTAAGAAAAGGATTAGTATAGCGAAGATATACAAAAACAGGTCACAAAAACAAGAAGAGAGGAAACAGGCAGTCAAAACAAAATAAGTCCTCACATAAATAATAAACAAGAGTAGAACCTTGGCATGCCAATCTAATAGAGCAAATCTCAACAGACAAGTGATATATATATATATATATATATATATATATATATATTAAATATGCATACCTGTAATTTATAAACAAAATGGCAGATGGTGCGCACATATACATTTATTGGGCCTTTGCAGCAAAGCAAGGAAATAAAATAAAGCAAACAGCACTTGAGTCCGTTTCCATTTGTGAACAAACCGTGATATAATGATTGCTAAAGATGAGTTTTAAATTGAAATCATCTCAGCTATGCAAAGCCAGAGTCTACAACTATTTAAATTAATCATTTTAAATATTGAATTTTACAAACCAACTTGTCATATACGGAAAACAATAACCATGGGCATATGCTTTATGAATATGTATTTACTCGAATTTGACAAATTTAGAAGGAGAGCCTTCTAGTTTAAAAAAAATTTCTAATTTAAGGAAACAATACTTTGGTGGAGATAAAAAGCTATGCATTTTCAAGAGATCACACTAATCATCAGCAGCCTTTCCTAGGTTTAATTTCCCGAATAAGAATATAGAATAAATTGATACTTCAAAAGAGACAAGCTTCCACAACTAACAAGGAAACTAGGTAAAATACCGATGAAATCAATTCGGACAAAATTCTTAGAGATTCATAAAAGCTAAAGAAACCAAATTGGCATTAACTCATATTTAGGACTGACCATTTTATATGAAGGCATTGTAAAGACATTCGCATCCAAAATGGGTACATTCAACAATTACAAAGAAGGAATGCCGAGTTCAAATACATCTACACAAGTGACCTTCTTCCGAAGCCCATAGGATTAGTGAACACATTTTGAACCTAAACAGATCTAACAAATAAGATTTTGCATAGAAGCAGTGAGCTGATGCACTTTAGAAACACGGTGATGGTTTCCTTAAGGAACTACGATGTCGACTAGGACTTCATGAAACTAGTGCATTTTGACATACGTTTGTTCGATCCCAAAATTTGAACGAAAGAGTATTGGAGATCTAAAGACAGTAGTGCACATTTTTTGTACAAGAAACAATTGTCAATCATTAACTAAGAGCCAAGTTTTGAGCCAACACAACTACTCATGTGATTAAGGTAAAACAAGGGAGTTTAGATTCTCATTTCAAACCCAAATATTAAGGAAAAAACTAAAGAGAGATCTTAACTTCATTACTTTTTGCTTAACGACAGATCTTCAGCTTATGCAAAATTGCCTAAGTTTAAATGGAATGCAAATGAAAACACAACAGTGAAGAGAGTCGAAAGGCTTGACGTACGCAACTTGAAAACCAACTCTCATTTGAAAATACACGCATATTCAGTGAAGTCGAAACTAAGCTATCATTCTCGAGAAAAAAAAACTAACAGCCCAAAACTAATCAAACTACCTTCACTTTGGATAGATAAAGAAAACTAAAGCAAGACAGGAAGAGTGAGCTCTAATCTTAAAAATTACTTGGTTACTAAGTGCTAAAAATATTACTAAAACTACATGTAATCTTAACTAAGCAGGAAGAAGATTAATAAATGAAAAGCTTATCATTTTTGACCAGCTGACTAATTACCAGCGTCTAGCAAACAAGAGCTAACTAATACCAGCAACTAAGCAACAGCCGTGGTAAGAAACTACCTATAACATGAACGCAAATAAACAAAAAACAAGAATTTCAAAGCAAACCACATAGAAGAACAGGATTGTAAAATTAAAAGAAGAAGGAAAATCACTTAAACAGATTCTGAAAGAAAGGGGGAAACTCATTAATTGGAAAACACCAAAGTGAGGGAAGCTAAGGCAGAACCAAACTTGAAATTGACAAAATATTCATAACTAATGACTGTTCCATTGGCAAACAACTAACATTTAGTTACGTTTAGCATGGTATGACTATTCTTGGATCATGAACAAAATTAGCTCAATGTTTAATCGAAATCTAGAGCCAGAAAAGGTAACGTATTGATTATGCTTAGCTCTATCTCAGTTTAAAGATAACAAGTTGTTGAGTTTTAACTTCTTAAAAAAAACTATAAATGAGATATGAGTGATTTTTATTAGAACTAGTTGCTCTTAACATTGACCTTCACCATATACTAAGGGAGAAAACACAAAGAGAACATAGTAAAACTTCATATTTTCATACAGTAGCAAGGAAAACTAATTTTTTTAGCTAGATAAAACAAACTTAAGCTAATCTTATACGAAACAGACACATAGAATTAAAAGTAGAAGAATTCTAAAACAAAGAAGGAAATTACTGAAACTACTAATCTAATCTACTTCTAATAAAGCTAATAAACCAACTAATCTCTAAACTGATATAAAATTGTAATGGGCAGAATTAAAATAGAAATGTTAAGATAATGAGAGAATTACCTTCTTCGGGTGCAGCGAAGTGGGTACGGGGCCTTCGATTCTATGCTCAAACACTCTCAAATCCGAGCTTGCGATGCTCGGATCCAAAGCAATACCAAGGCAAACGAAACGAAAAGTTGATTTAGCAACCTTTGACTCGATATTAAAACAATAAAACTGACAGCTAAAGGACTGATATTTTAAAGTATTCCAGGCGGTTAAACTTATATTTTTCCGGGGAATTTTTGGTATTCCAGCTCTAGGGGATTTCTGCGGCTAAAAACCCTTTCTTGGGGGGCTTTCATGAATCGAAAAATCCTCCAAATGGATCAAAAAGTCAGTACTTATAGGGAATTTTTAGGGTTTTCGTTTGACAAGAAGAGAGAGAGGAGCGGGGGACAAAGGGAGGTGGAAGGGAGCGGCGTGGGGAACAGTGGAAAGTGGGGAACAGAGGGAAGTGGGAGCGGGGTGTAGGCGGCGGTGGTGGGGATGACGATGATGAAGGAGAAGAGAAAGAAGGGAGTGTGGGGGTGTGCGGCTGAAAGGAGAAAAAGGTGAAACCCTTAGGGGTTTCATTTTTGTTAAAATGAGAATTGGGTCGGGTCGTGGGTTAATAGACTGGGTCAATTTCTTTTTGAAATTTGAATTGGTTGAAAATGTGGGTGGGCGGATGAAAATAATGGGTTAATCGATTTGGGCTTGCTATTTTAAAATATTGGTGGATGGAAGAAATTTGTTTGGCTTCTAAATTTAAATAAGAGACCCATTTTAAATTAATCATATCGAGTGTGCTAAAATATCCCCAAATATAAAATATGTATTTATTAGTATTTAGATGAACATAAAATGATGCCGTAATTGCCGTGCGATAATATATTTGAAATTCAACGATGTAAGTAAATGCTATTATTAAATTATGCGAAGATAAATGCGATGCGTGTGCATAAGTTGGTAAAAATCTTTGAAACGATAAAAAATACGACTTATAATAATACGGTAATAATAATAATAACAAAATAATAATAATAATAATAATAATAATAATAATAATAATAATAATAATAATAATGGTAATAGTAACGGTTGTAAAAGATAATGACGGGATAATGAAATGCGGTATTAATAAAAGCTAATAATTATAGTAAACAAAATATAAATAATTTTGTTTTAAAATTAAAAAATATTAGAAGCGTAAAATGGGTATTTTGGAGGAAAGGTGGGACAAAATCGGGTGTCAATGACTTGTCCCTCTTTGCCCAGGTAATGATGAAAGAATTTTCGGGGCAAAGACGTTGACTTAGTAACCTATTTTGTCCCGGCTAAAGGACTTTGGAGGACTAAGGGTAAAGAAAATTTTAAGAAATTACGGGTGAAGAAAATTTTGCGAGGATTACGGCCGAACTCCGGTTTCCGAGTTGCCTACATATCTCGGGTTGCATGAGAATCAGGCCGCGTGTAGTTCTGGGATAAACTACGACTCCTACGAATAATGAGTGCAAAAATTGTCCCAGTGTCGAATTATGATGACACCGGATATTATGGTAGAACTTGAGAGTTCTGGAAATTGAGTGTCTTTGGCATGCAAGCGGGATATTTGGAATTGGAGATGAGTGTTCGAGGTAGATCTTTGACCCTTGTCAGGAAGTCTGATTATCCTTCCTAACAAATTGCCCCAGTTCGCTGCCGAAGAAATAGTTCCACGTTGCGCTAAAGCTCCTGCGAAACTTTAAACTAGATAAAAATAGTCAGTAAAATAAATATCGAAAATAAAGCGATGTAAAATAACTCATAAAACGGAGCTGCAATGATTAAAATGATAGCCTATTTGAGGCTGATGCAAATGAGGTTATGGGCCGAATGATTTATGAAAATGATGCCTTTTGGCGATGATTAATGAAAATGGGGCCCTAAACCGGATGACTTATGAAAATGAGGCTTGCTAAGCCCGCATGCGGTTTTCCTTTAAACCCAATGATTGATGAAAAATGAGGTTTTCAAACCGGCATGACTCATGGTGTAAAGCATTTATGCAGCGAATTTTTAAAGCATTTGTGCGGTGCATGTGCGTTTGAAAGCATTTATGCGAAGCAGTTTAAAGCATTTATGTTGTGCATGTGCAGTGCATTTGAAAGCGTTTATGCGGAGCGGATGAAAGCATTTGTGCAGTGCGGGTGCAATGTGCATGTGCAGGGCATTTAAAAGCATTTGTGCGGAGCAAATGAAAGCATTTGTGCGGTACAGGTGCAATGTGCATGTGCAGTGCATTTAAAAGCGTTTATGCGGAGCAAATGGAAGCATTTGTGCAGTGCGGGTGCAATGTGTATGTGCATTTAAAGCATTTATGCGGAGCAAATTGACAGCATTGGTGCGGTGCGTGTGCATGTTAAAAGCATTTATGCGGAGCAAATGAAAGCATTGGTGCAGTGCGTGTGCATGTGCAGTGCATTTAAAAGCGTTTATGCGGAGCAAATGGAAGCATTTGTGCAGTGCGTGTGCGTGTATTTAAAGCATTTGTGCGGAGCAAATTGAAAGCGCATTTGTGCGGTGCGTGTGCAGTGTATTTAAAGCATTTGTGCGAAAATGAAAGCATTGGTGCAGTGCGTGTGCAGTGTGCGTTTAAAGCATTTTATGCGAAGCATTTGAAATATTTGTGCATTGATACATTTGAAAATCTTTGTAAAACTTAAGCATTAATTTATCGTAAAATTCGAGAGTTGTTAGCAGTTGAGGGGCATAATTAGTCCTAAGAAAACTCAACCGTTCGATGCATAGTCCTTGCAAGGCTGTAAATATTACATACTTTCTTTCCTTTTACAAGAAGCGTGGAATTACTCCTAGATTAATGCAGGTGTAAAAAAAATTAGTGCGATATTATTTCGATATAAAAAAAATAGTGCAAGCGCGCGATTCGTACAAAATATGTGAGGTAAAAGTTGTGCAAATGCGAGATTAGTACAAAATATTTGAGGTAAAAACTAGTGCTAGCGTGAGAGTAGTATAAAATATTTGAAATAAAAGTAGCATTAGTGTGCAATTAGTACGAAAATCATTCAAGGTAAAAGTGGTGTGAATGCAAGTGCAATATCAGTGCTCTTTTTGAAAAAAAAAAAACTTAATACGTCCAATTTTAAGGCGGACATGCTCAAATAAATTAACCAAGTCCTATTATAAAGGCGGACATGCCCAAATAAATTAATTAGTCAAATATAAGGTATAAGTCACTGTATTGTAGACTTAGGGTAGCTAATTTACTTTAAAGTACTAGTATTGTATTTATATATTTCTTAAGTGTATAAGTACTAATACAATACGTATCTATACATAATTCCGGATTTTTTTTTTTTTTTTTTTTTTTTTTTTTTTTTTGTGAGTGGGCTACTTTGTGGCCGACAACTTTATAAAAAGTAGCCGTCCACTTTTCAAAAATCGTTTACCCGTATCGGGTAAAATTCGAATTTTGGCGACATCTTTTCAAAGGAGCGTCCACTTTTACAAAAGCAAAAAGCGACGGCATCTTCAATATCGGCCGTCCATAAAAAGTTCAACAACACTTAGGCACGAGCCGGACCAGCTTGTCATTGGCATATCGAAATCGGATAAGTACACGGATACAACTGATCTTTGTATCAGTTTTATGCTTAATCTTATTTGACAGCATAGTGGGGGCTTGAATCATTGGAAATACAGCAAGAGTGTTTCTAAGAATCCCTTTAGGCTATAGATATGTTACGTTTTAACAGCAGTGAATCTTCAGGACACCATGCTATCGATTATCAGTACGATAACGCTTTTGCATTGCTAACAATCCTTTGAAGATGGATTTTACTCTTGAAGATCCATTTTATTCATCTTTCTATAACCCTACTTTGTGTGACGGTCATATTCTGAATATCTATTTGTATACACTAATAGTATTTGTTCTAACTAAATTAGCTAATGTATTATAACGTTATGGGTGCAGGGATGTGGAGCGGAACGAGCGGTGGATTCGGATCAAGTTCCCAATTACTTGGGAGAACGGAGAACCAAGAATTGTTGTCATGTGACAACAATCAAGAAAAGATAATTATAACGGAGAAAGGGAAGCAAAGAAAGGAAAAAATGTTATCTCGAGAAACAATTTCAAAGTGCTTTTACATGCCAATAAATCAAGCGACCAAGGAACTTAATATTGGGGTGACACTTTTGAAGATAAGATGTAGGGATTTGGGAATTCAAAGGTGGCCACATAGGAAGTTAATGAGTCTTCAAACACTAATCAAGAATGTTAAGGTTCACTCTCTATATACACATCTGCTATACACTCTCGTTTCAATAAAACAAAAATTCACCTTTTGGTTTATGTAATAATATTATATTCTCTTAATATTTCGTTTAGAAAAAGAACGTTAAGATATTCTCTATATATAAATGTTACCCTTGTTTCGATGATGAATATTTGCAGGAATTGAAGAGGGGGGAAGGAAATGGTATGGAACAGAAGTGGAAGGATGTGATAGATTCATTAGAGGAAGAGAAGAAAAGGATGGAGGAAATCCCGGACATGGAACTTGAGGAGAAAACAAAGAAATTAAGGCAATCTTGCTTGAGGCTAACCACGAAGAGAAAACATGGGTATGGCGAATTGCGGGCTTTTTGATACTTCTTTGCGATAGTGGTCCGGTTGGGACAATAATCTTTGCTATTGGTTATGGCCATAGAGGAAGATGATGAAGATGAAGTCATTAAGTCTCTTCTGCCACTTGTTTCAACTCCGGCGGCCCAACCTTGCATGATTGAACTTTGCTTTTTTTTTTTTTTTTTTTGGTGTGTTCTATTAGCTACTCGAAGAAAGTAGTTGGGACAAATGGTAAAATGAAATCAATCTTTTAAAACTTCCATTTATGTGAATTTGTCGATATCGCGAGTTCTTGAAATGCGGTTCCTTTTCTTTCAATTAAAGGCGAACAAACCTAAAATGTTTAATTAAAGGCGAACTAACCTAAAATGATCAATTAAAGGCGAACTAGCCTAAATCAGGTGCTTGATCTATGATTATTAATGATGCGGTGCCAATGATCTTGCAATTCTTGACACTATTTGAAGGAATCAGGTCAAAGTAGTTCGTATGTGCAAGGAAAATAAAAAGTTAAAATTTCTAATAATGTGACCAGAAAGCCTATGTAAGCCTATAATTAAATCCTATTATAAGGTGGATAAACCAAAATAAATAATGAAGTCTTATTATAAGGTAGACAACCACTAAAATTAAATCTATTATAAGGTGGAAAAACCCAAATAAATAATGAAGTCCTATTATAAGGTGGACAAACCTAAATGTTCAATTAAAGGCAAACAAACCTAAAATGTCCAATTAAAGGCGGGCGAGGCCTAAATGCGTGTTTGAGGGTAGACGACCCAAAAATATCCTTTTTAGGGTGGAAGAACCCAAATATCCTATTTGAGGGTGGAAGAACCCGATATACCTATTTTAGGGTGGAATAACCCAAAATATCCTATTTTAGGGTGGAATAACCCAAAATATCCTATTTTAGGGTGGAATAACCCAAAATGTTTACTCTCGCAGGAGCGTACGAGGCAACGACACATGGGGGATCTTTTTGACCCATTTGAAAACTCATGTTATTAAGGATCGTACCGGCATATGCGTGCTGTCTGATCGTCATAAAGGCATATTGCACAATATGGATAATTTATCGGGGTGGCGGCCTTCGCTGTTTTACCATCGCTATTGTTTAAGGCACTTGAGAGGCAAATTTGCAATCAACGTTTCACGATGGCATTCTAAACAAATTGATGTGGGGGCTGCGATGGAGCGTCGACAACGAAAATGGCACTGCAAAAATGGATCGATCAAGGCGGTGAGTGAACACATACGTTTGGTTGATGAAGCTTGATGTTGAAAAATGGACTTCGTGATGGAGGAAAAAGATGGGGCATGCTCAAACAAACGGCTGAGGAGTCTTTGATGGCTTCTTTGAAATGCGCTCGAGGACTACACTGTCACCGCAATGATGGTGAGAATGACTTTCAGCAGGTGGTGGAGCGATTTGTTGTTAGGACAGAAGCGAACGGAGCGATATTAGCGAAGACGGCGGACATGGATGCCAAAGCCTACTTTAAAGCTACGGAGCATTATAGAAAAAAATGTGGCGTCGCCAAATACCGAGTATGACCCGATTCAACATGTGTATGAAGTTAGGACGGGTTATTACAACGGTGAGGGTGGAAACGTGCATACTGGTTTATGAGGAAACAAGAACATGCTTGTGGTAAGTGGTAAACGTACCACACTGTATCATCTTGTCAAGTGCTTCGAGAGAATGAGAAAAATGGTAACAAATTATGTGGGGGGGGGAATACAAGGTCCACGATTACCTTAGAGCATATTCGCCAATTCCACCAGCTTGGTAATGAAGCTTATTGGCCAAGCGGCCGTTTTCGATGGTTGCTAACAAGGATTACATTAAGCGGGCATTAACTCACGGAGTCGTAGACCCAATCAAATGGATGTTAGTGAAAGAACTTACTCACCATGAAGTGCTCTATATGTAAGCAATATGGCCATGACAAGCGTTCGTGTAGGCAACAAGGTAGTGGTAGTACAAGCACGTCTCGAAGTAATAGAGCCTCTAGAACTTGAAGATTGTATTGTTATTGTAATTTATTATTGTATTGCTTTGAATTAGCATTGTAATTAAATGGAATGAATTATTTTTTAATTAGTATAAACCTCTCGTATTGGATGAATTATTATTAAATCAAATATTTAAATTTGTACATTACAAATATAATAAAACACATAATTCAAAACCCTATAAATATTACAAGTTTCAAAACTTGCTTCGGGGCACTTTAGAACCCCTAAAACGATGATCCAAACGTTTAGGTGGACTTAATGTAATGAGCCGACATTATTGTACGCAAAAAAAGATATTAAGTTTTATATAAAATATTGATATTTTGGGGTTTTGAAACATGACTAATTTTTGCCCAAAGTATGGAAAAAAATGTGATTGGAAAGAGTAGCGAAAAAAAAAAAAAAAAAACAGTTGACCCCATTCACGCACAAAATTCGTGCGTGAAAGGCGAAAAGCTTGTATTTTTGCGATTTGGTCGCTTTGTGCAATTTTGTGCTTGAAAAGTAGTAATGTATTTTTTTTTGTCTTAGTTTGGTTATTTTTATTTTTGTCTTTGCTTGAAATTCGCGGATTCGAAGTTAATATAAATTGATGCAGATGTGGCTTTGTAACAAATAAGCATATAAAAATGCTAGTGATTATTAAAAATAACATGTGATACAGTAATGTCCCTAGCGTTAGTAAGTTTAGGTAGGCTAGTGAT
>NW_026720426.1:0-15387 GCF_029784015.1 Lycium ferocissimum
AACAAAAATAATAAAGACTTGAATAGAAAAACAAACTCAAATTAGAAACACAGTAAGTCTTTCTAAGTCCCCGACAACAGCGCCAAAAACTTATTTCTCCCAAATGCACACGCAAGTATACGTGGTTGTACAAGTAATATAGAACTTTTAAGTCCTGGTATCGATCCCACAAAGACTTAGTTCTACTATTAAACTAATTCAAATTCGAATGAAACTATTCAAGGAAGTAAAAGAAAGATGGTTTTGTTTTGACTAACTAAAACTGAAAGTAAACAATTGAAAATGGGTGTTTTTGTGACTGAGAATATTTCGACAAATATTGTAAGGTTTATGAGATGATGGAGAGTTCCAGGGTCATGGCTTTCGAAAATTCAGTTGATCTTCTGACAATTCTACTTATCTTATTTCCTGGGTTACTAGTTAACGGGTTAATTATAACTTTATGATCTTCTCTCGAACTACTCACAAGCCTGTAGATGTTACTATAACGTCTATATCTCTATGATCATCAGAGTAACAAGAACGCATTTAATTCTCCGTATTCAACTAAGTAGGGCTAAAGGTATATCTCTATCCTCAGTAGCGAAATGATTAGATTGAAAAAAACTCTAATATTCTTATTACGTATGTGAGTTCTCTTTCTCAAGTCCAATTCACGCACTACAGATAGTGTTCAACTATTGGTCAGATAATGAAACAATTAAGATCATGAATACATAACCAACCCAAAATATGGAAATTTAACTATCATGTCTTTCACCATAACGCTAGAATTAAGAAGTTTAGCTACTCCTGATTCTAGATGAACAACAAGAATTTATGAAGAAACTAGGGTTTAAAAGATGAAAAATAAAATAAACCTAGAGAGATAAAGTAGAACGGCGGCTTACAAGTCTTAGAATAATCCAAGCACACCGTTTACAGCTAATAAAACATCTGTTTATAGTCTAGGGCTAAAAATAAATTAAGTAGACCTAATCCCGATCGAAACGGGAAAACTTTGCGAAAAAAATGGCTTGCTGCGCTGCCCTGGGCGTCACCCCCGGCGGTGCCCCAAGAGGATTTAACCGGGGCCAAATTTATCTTCAGTGATCTCGTTACAATGTGCTGGGGTGTTGCCCTGAGGCGGCGGCCCAAGAGTATTTAACAAGCTTCTTGTTTTCTAGTTATTTATCCTCATTGTACCTAAATACACAAAACATACCAGCACAAACACGAATACAACGATTCCATCATAGAAATTGCGATTAAAGTACTAAGAACGAGAGGTAAAGTGACGCTAAATATCGATATTTGTGTCAAATATCAAGAAAACGCCACTTATTATGAAAAAGAGGGAGTAATATTTAGGATTAGTAATATTTGTTTTTAGTATATACTTGTATATAATTTGCAGCAGTGCTTTGTCACATTTTTTTTCTCATGAAATTCCATGTGTGTCGTCGTCGAATTTTGTTATGATAATTTGTGTTGCCGTGTATATTAATGTATCTTGTTAAATATTTTGTTCGATCTTACTATGTGCTAGAGACAAGAAACCCGAACTAGGTTCACATTTTAATTAAGATTACTGTTCCATGTAATATTTTTTACTTCGTCAAGTTCCATGTCCTATCTCTCAAGCTGTTCAATTTTCTTGATCTGCTTGCAAGTTGCTACCAATTCCCATCATGTCCAACTAGACACAATGGAGTTGATTTGTGATTTTATAGCTTAAGATTATATTTTATATTATTATAAGATAATTTATATTTATAAAAATCATCTTATCTAATCAATTTTATAATAAAAATAAAATGAAACATAAATTAATTTGGAATCAATTCGGCCGTACCGATAGCCATGGGAGAGGGGTTCCACGATCTGAGTATAAAGAGACCAATTCTGTCAAATTAGTACTATATATAAACAAGGATCTTTAACTTTTGTCGTCCTCACAGCCGTATGGGGACCCACGGGAATAAATTTCTCTGTTTGCTGAGTTGCTGGTGCTTAGTTTTTCCCCTGAAAAAAATAAATTTTAAAAAAAAAGCTTTTATTTTTTCCCTTGAAAAAACAAATTAAAAAAAAAAAAAAAAAGCTTTCCCCCCCGTAAATTTCTCTTTCTTAAGAAATTATGGGCCTTTGTAATTGGTCAACATTGATACCCTAGTAGTAACTTCTAGGTAACTTTTTGTTAGTAACTTCTAGGTAACTTTTTGTTAATATTTTTTGCTCCTTATTGAATTAATTTTTACTTCATCATCTCAAAAATATTTATTACGTTTCACTTCTCAAGGGTCAAATTACATAAATATTTACCAATTTTTTTTAATTTTTTTTTTAAAGATTCCCTATATTAATAGGAGAATTGCTTATGGTATTTTGCATATAATTTTGGAATATCCAAATTTTAATTTTAAAATATTGTGCTAGTCTAATCCAATTTAGTTTCGAAGATTAGTCAATTGCCTTACGAAATATGAAATGTGACAAAAATTTGAGACGGAGGGGATATATTATTTGTCCTTATCCGTTTGGTAAAATTTAAGCAACTCTAGTGCCAAACTCTTTTTTTCTTTTTAAAAAACATTTATTACCTAGGGGGTAGGGGAAGGGGAAATGAGGGAGAGGATTACAATGTGGGGATTCGTACCCTCACCAACAAGGTGAAAGTTCATGTAGCTAACCAACTGAGCTACTAAGATCCCTACTTTAGTGCCAAACTGTCTTTTACAACTGGAGCATTTATTAGGTCTTACTAAATCTTTTGTTAAACCTCCAATATTTTGCCTTTTTAGTGAGTTCATATGTGCTTATAAAGATCTTTCCTAAAATTAAATTTTAGATATAGTTTTAAAATCTTTTACTTTATTAATGTACTTTTATTATTATTTATTAATATTTTTGTAAGATCATTAGGTTAATCTATGTAAAAACTCAAAACTAAGATTACAGATTTGGAGTTACTGAAAAAAATTGTTGTGTTAGGTGATTTTAGAAGAGGAAAACATGAGATTGTCTAATACGGGTGAAAATGAAATATATTTTTAAAATCCTAAATGAGTTCCAGATGAACACAAAATGAGCTCGAAGCATCGCCGAGTTAGAGTATCAGAAATGTGTTAGTCTAATTCGATAGCGTTTGGTTCAAACTCTTTATTTGTCTTAAAAGTTCATTGAGTATGTACAGATCATTAATTTAGAACTAAGTAATTTAAAAAGATTAGGATTCAGAACCTATAAACTTCAAATTCTGGCTCTGCATCTGATTTGAAATAAATAATTTCATCATGTCATGACCTAGCCCGCCATGACTGGCACTCACACTAACTCCTAGTGGGCGAACCAACACACAAGTCATCTATTCATTCAAGTCCATTTTTGTATTAACCAAATTAATCAGTTATTACTCATTAAAGCATAAGATAATCAAAATGTGTCATGCCATAAATAACAAAGTAATTGCGAAAGTCCTAACTATTACAATTTCCCAAAATTCGAAAGTCATCGTACAAGGACTCTAATCCAAAACATGCCTAAGGAATGAAATCTGTCTAACAAATAACCATAATGTCCAGAATAGGAATTAGACATCATAAGAGAAAGATCTTCGGGCGACCTGGAATGGATAGGAGCTCACCCTAAATCTGTCAGCAATGTCCTCAAAGCTAGATGTGAGGGCGAGTAACGATCTCGTATCACAATACAGCACTCAAAAGAATGCGGCTAGGTAGTATCGGTACAAAACACTATGTAATAGGTGGGTATCATAGGCCGACTAAAATTAGTATCATGCATATCTCATAATCAATAGAATAAACAAGCCAGCCGATAGACATGAAATAAATAAACCACAACAAGTCAACCAAGGATAGTCACCAATCAAGTCACCCAACTATCAAGAACTCAGTCAACGGAAAACCACAAAACGGGAATAAGTCTACCACAAATACAATACTCACTGTACACACATGCTAACTGATGTCATTGTTCAGTAGTCATGACCTGCAGGGGACCCATAGTGTCCATGTACCACTCGTTCCGGATACTCATTGAACCCAAGCATAAACCTCCGCTCCGAAAAGAATCTCGGACGCAGGCCACATCAATGTATCTCTCATTTTCGGAATGAACCACTGACCACGAGCCCATAATCTAGGTCACATTTGTGCCTTTTCATATATCTATGCATAACATTATTTCTTGCCCTCTTATTATCAATGCTCAAATCATCACTTCGTATCACAATTTCACCGAGAAGATCATATTAACTTCTCATCACAACAATCCTTAACTGTAGATTCAACACACATGAATAGTGGCACGAAGCCTACATAGTCACTTAATCAATTGCACATAGGAAATTCGACCACACAATATTATGCATATTGTGTAGTCACTCAATCAATTGCACATAGGAAATTCGACCACACAATATCATTCGATCATATTAACTTCTCATCACAACAATCCTCAACTGTAGATTCAACACACATGAATAGTGGCACGAAGCCTACATAGTCACTCAATCAATTGCACATAGGAAATTCGACCACACAATATCATGCATAAAGATTAGACATGATTTCTCCTATAGAATTCGCAACACATACAGTCAACTAATCAAAGTCTAACTCAAGTAAACCATAACCTACCTCAAACGTAGAGCTGGAACAACTCGAGTCACTTTGCTACAGCTTGTCCCTTCCGTAAAGCCTCTGAACGCTCAAATTCCGTAAAGTCTCGGAACGTTCAAAGTCTAGCAATTAGAATGTTCAATGAGTCTTAATTATTCTAGTCACATAATCAATGCAAGACACCGTTCCCTTATCCCCATTCCAATGGGTGAATGATTTCTAGGTGTACAACAACCTAACAAGGGCTTTAGTAATCACTAATCATCAAACTATAACAATATTAAATTAACACCCCAATTAAAAGGAGTTTCCATGTCCAAGCCACCATTTTTATGGAACCCTAAGTCTCAATTCACTTAGTTCATGCCTCTAAAGGTTTAGTTCATGATTAAGAGGAGTTAACCCAAGCCATTAGATGATAAATAAGTGATAACAATCATAACCCATCAATATAGAAGGTTTATTAATTTCTAGGGTTACTATTACTAAATTCACCATTGAAAACCCATAAAAGGGATGATAATCATGATGATGATACAAAATGATTGGAAGAGATGGATGAAACGTACCTCTCAAGAGTATTCTTGCCCTAGTTTGGAATTTCATCCTAGGTGCTTGTCGGGAACTGTGTTGGAGTTTTATGAATAAAAAATGTGGGACTAAGTGTTTAAAACAAGGTGATACGCCCCCTCAGTGATTCTTTGCGGTGGTCAATTTACCGCTGCGGTAGTCTCGCTATAGTGGCCAAATGCCCGCTATAGCGGACCAAGAGAAATCCGACCACAGCTATGGCGGCCCATGTTCCGCTATAGCGACACCGCCATAGCGGGACATGGCCTGCCACGGCAGACACATGGACAATGGCCGACCGCTGGCGGCGAGGGGCTCACCGCTATAGCGGTGTCGCCATAGCGGTACAGGCCCCACCGCAGAGGTCCCCTTTGGGCAGTAAGCTCGACTTTTGCCCAGTTTTCTACTCTATCACCCAACATTTCATCCGAGGCCTCACAAATACAAACAAAACATGCACATATACATAAACATTCATACGAATACATTCGTGGCCTCGGAATTCCTAATAGAGTTCTAGTTTCCTACGTCAAACCCCCGCCCCACCCCCCGATGGACACAACAAAATTAGCCACAATCACAAGCAAGTCAATTTCTCGGACCTTAGACTTATTCAAGCGAGTTTCTATTAGCTCGTTCTACCCTTGGGAAGGTTATTTGGTGAGGTGATCCTACATTTCCCATAACGTCGGGAGTGGTCGTTACACATCAAAAATAAAAGTTAAGATGTTAAAGGAGTGAAATGAAAGTTTCGCTTTTATATATTAAAAACATATTATTTAAAATTTTAACTATTATACATTATAAAGGTGTAACATAAACTACATATATTTGATTAAAATATCTACTTTTTATATCTTGAGTTTGGGCCCGGGCTTAGCATGGGCATCACGAAACTAGTTTAATGTATACGACAT
This sequence comes from Lycium ferocissimum, assembly GCF_029784015.1. Lineage (NCBI taxonomy): Eukaryota > Viridiplantae > Streptophyta > Magnoliopsida > Solanales > Solanaceae > Lycium > Lycium ferocissimum. Next base: position 6,107 of record NW_026720426.1, read on the forward strand.
TACATGTAATCTGAAAATATATGGGTCCCTGCGTTTGACGCCATTAACTAAGAATTGACTTGAATTTGAACAATGTTTATTTTTAAGGTATGAGTCCAATGGGTGTTAAGGACGTTTAAGTCATTTTAATAAAAATCGATTATCAAGACTCTTTTTGCCAATTTGTTGTTTATTATCAATTTCAGCACTATTATCCAAACACGTACCTGTTTATTTATTAAATCAACTTCAACACCCAAAAGTGTTTATCAGTACGTAATGCTTATCATCTACTTTAAATCAGCTAAGCCAAACAGGCTCACAATCACACGAAGCCGTACAATTTGGGTCTAGCAGTAATTTCGTTGCCATATGGTGCATTAATAATACTTGTTTTTTCAGTATATACTTAATTGTATAGCTTGTTGGAATTAATGTATCCATTCCTATAACTAATATACTCAACCAGCGACCTATGTAAGGACTTTGGCTCTTTTATGTTGGAATAATTAGGGAACATAAATACAAGACTAGTACTTGGCACCAAAGACAAATTCAGCATTTCAAGAAGATGGGTTCACCTTTTTATAGTGACATCAACTTGTAGCAAAACCTTGGAAAAGAGGTTTTCTTAGAAATTAAAAAAAAAAAAAAAAAGACACAAAAATGCTTCTGGTAATTCGATCCCACGACCTGAAGAAATTAAACCCAATAGTTAACCAGTGCTCCAATCGGTCTTGTTTGACCATGTGTTCCTTCAGTTAATATTAGATATATTTTAAGAACTATATACATAATATACCGAGTTTAGTCGGGTGACTATAGGTTCACGTGACCCATTTTATCTACATAAATTGCCCATGCTTGGCACGTGTTTTGCACACATATGTCATGCCAATTTTTACAAAAGTTATACATAGAAAGAAACTTCTAGGTGCATTATATCCCCATAGACTGTACTTATGGGGAGCAGTTTACCATCATCTCCATACAGCCGAATAGCATGCCCCACGGTTACGGTTACATCTGGATTCTCCAGGTCAAAGCCAATCGTGAACTTTGCGTACCCTGATGATGGTAAAGAGGGGTAAGCAAAGAGATACAACATGTGAACGACGGCCAGACTGAGAAGGCGCACTTCATTCCCAAGCGGAGAGGGTGAGAACGTCTTGTTCGCCAGGATCAATGTTGGGTGTACTAGTTTTTGAGTTATAAAACAGAAATTGAACAATGAAAATAAAAGTTACAATTTGCTTATTTCATCATTTGTTGTTAACTTTTTCAAAATTGTTTATTTTCTATAGTTGTTCAAATGAAAGCACCCATCTTCTTCTAAAGCTTTTCAGTCAATACTGATCCACATTCAACTTTTTCAAGACTAACTCCAGGATTTACTTCATCATTTAGTATATTCTGGATTTATCCAGCTAAGATCGGATGAAGAAAAATTATTCTATATGGATAGGTAGTTGAAGAAGGCAAGAGAACTATGGTGAAGAAAGTCTACCGCTTAGCTAATCTAGGAGTTTGACTTTTGGACTCTAAAAATGGTGGAGTTGTTGTTCAGATGTAGCTGAATCTTCCTTAGTAGCCGAAGTGAAAGAAAAACAATTTAATGATCCTTACTTATTGCAGTTGAAAGAGGAGATTCACAAGCATAAGACGATAGCTTTTGAACAAGGAGGAGATGATGGTACTTTGAGGTACCAGGGCAGATTATGTGTTCCAAATGTCGATAGACTCAGAGAGCGAATTATGGCCGAGTCACACAGTTTCAGGTATTCCATTTACCCAGATTCTACAAAGATATACCATGACCTTAAGGAGGTGTATTGGTGGAACGACATGAAAAAGAATGTAGCAGATTTTATGACTAAATGTTCAAATTGCCAACATGTGAAAGTCGAGCACAAAAGGCCTGGCGGGTTGGCCCAAAATATAGATATTTCCTTTTGGAAATGGTGATGATAAACATTGACTTTATAACAAGTTTACCTCGATCATCTCGAAAACATGATTCAATTTGGGTGAATATGGATTGACTTACTAAAACAACACATTTTCTGCCAGTGAAGACCACCAATTCAGCAGAAGATTATGCCAAGCTATATATTCAAGAAATTGTCAGGCTTCATGGGACCTCGGTGTCCATTTTTCCATATCATGATGCTCGATTCACAACAAACTTTTAGAAGTCCTTTCAGAAAGGATTGGGTACCAAGGTAAATCTTAGTACGCTTTTTTGAAGTCCTTTCAGAAAGGATTGGGTACCAAGGTAAATCTCAGTATAGTTTTTCATCTTCGGACAAATGATCGGGTAAGGGGCTCATTTGTTCACCAAAAGATAACCCTAGTGGCCCTCAAGCTCTCTCCATCATCCATAAACATCCAAAATCATTTCAAGAGAAGATCAAGCTCTAAAATCCTCAACTAGTTCATAGAAGTGTGTGTTCTTACTTCTAGTTGGAGTGGTGGTGAATAAGCTTTGGAGTAAGTTATGTGAGTCAATTTCTTCAAGCTATAAGGTATGTTATTCACTCTAATACTTATGTTAAGTTGATTTAGAGGTTTAGTAAGTCTTAAAGATGGAGAGAATCATGGTAGAAAGGTCATAAAGTGTTGTGTTGAAGTTGTTAACTATGGACTGATTTTGAAAGCAAATTTTGGGATTAATTTGAGCTTAGTTTGCAGATAATATTTTAGCTATGGTATTGTTGGTGTTGTTATTGATATTTGGGAGTTGTTTTGGAGTTGGGAGGAAGCATATGATATAGGGTAAATGCTGCCCAAATTTTGTTAGCTCACCTATTAGTTTAGTTTGACTTTGTAAGTGTTTCAACGACTTAACTTTAGTGTGAATCATCTTGAATGTAGCTTTGTGAGATCGGGAAGGTAGACGTTGAGTGGTTAAGCAGATAACGAGGTATTTTAAGGCTGTCCCTTCCTTTCTTATGGCATGATCATATTGATACAAACGTATACAAGTGTTCTTTGTAATGACTCCATTCCTAGAAATATTGGAAGCTTATATTCTTGATCTTCTTATGAAGTTATTGATCTTGTCTCATGGTTATTGATCTTGTCTCGTGGCTATTGATCTTGTTTATGGTTGTTGATATCATCTTATGGTCATTGATTCCTTCAAGGTGAGATATGTCGGCGATGTTAGCTCCATAATAGTAATCAGAGGTATACCAACCTTACGTCACTCCGATAGAGTTGTAACATTTATTTGAGATCTCATGCATGCTTTATATATATATATATATATATATATATATATATATATATATATATATATATATATATATGTAGCTATTTTTTGACACCAAGCCGTTCTATAGTCTGCCAGGTATGGCACCTATTGTGCACACTACTGCACATTGGTACGGATAACACCGAGCCTATATTGGTTGGGCACGGTATTATGATATCTATATGTATGAAAATATTTTTTTTTAAAAATAAAAGCATGCATGTTATCCGCTTTAAGAGGCATTCGTATGTACAAGTTGTCCTCTCTTATCTGATGTTACTTTTATATCCTTATTATGTTGTTTTTCATGCCTTACATACTCGGTACATTATTAAATCGACGGTCTTTGTTTGTGGACGTTGCGTTCATGCCTACGGGTAGACAAGAGACAGGTTCGGACCCTTAGGTTGCCTTTCTCGGCTATTGGTACTACAAAGACTCCACTTGTCTAGAGTTGCAGCCTAGATTGGTATGATTTTTTTTGTGTACACATAGGTATGGCGGGGTCCTGTCCCGTCCTTATTATGTTTTACACTCTAGTAGAGGGTCGTAGATAGATATGCACAGTTAGAGCTTCTATGGCATATCGCTTTGTTGTATCATTATCTTTGGTAGGCTTTCGGCTTGTATACTTGGGTTCGTTGATATATATATATATATATATATATATATATATATATATATATATATATATATATATATATATATATATATATATATATATATATATTGGGCTTGTGTCCTTTACGGCTCACGTACATATCTATTAGCTCACGATATCTATTAGTTAGCATCATGGCCTACACTCAGGTATGATCATGTAATGTATGTATATCTTGTGGTGCTCGGCAGGTTAGATCTGGGTTCCCGTCATGGACCTCTGGTTAGATCATGACAAAAGTAGTAAAAGAGTGGTCCAATTTGGGTGGAGAGTATGTTTGTGATGGCATGGGGAAAAAGGTGGGTTTTGAAGGGTAGCTTTGAGTTCTTTGTGGTTCGAAGTGACCATGTTTCAGCTGCTGTATTTATTCTCGAATGGCAGCCATTTCCTTCTGTTATTGCTGAATGAAGTGGAAAAGTGAGGTGCCTGGTGGACAAATCTCATACTGCAGATTTGTCAGTCTCATTTCCAAGGCTTCAATAAGTCCATCATGTTGAGTGGATGCTTGTACCACTTTTTTCTCAATTGTCTCCACTCTGCTCATCATCTTATTTTCTGTGTGAGCAACATTTTGATGGAATTGCCTTGGTTAACACTTTATTTTGTGATAGCATTTTCGGATTGCCAATTGATTCTTTTTTAGATATCACTTGTTGGTGGCATTTCTCTAGTGGGTAAGGCACAACTTTTTATTTGGCTTTGGCTTTGGAATTTTTTTGGGGCATGGATTTTACAATCTTTTTCAAAGGGTTGTTGTAATGGAAATTGTGGGTATGGACTGAGCTTGAAGGGCTCATCATGAATATTTGTGGTTTTGGTTCATTTGCGGTTGAGGACTTGTGGTATGTGTTTGGGCTAGGTAGTGTTGGCAGTTCTTGGAGTTTGTATGAAAAAGGAAATTCATATTTTCCTGGACGACTAAGTGAAACAATAGATGAATCTCCATTTTCATACCTTTCTCGAAACTCTCTCTCTCTCTCTCTCTCTCTCTCTCTCTCTCTCTCTCTCTCTCTCTCTCTTTCTTCTTTTTCTTTGATCGGCCCTTTTTATATAATGTTCATCCTATTCAATATCACCGTCAAGACATTCTTGACAATCACACTCAATATCCCACGGTGAAGTGTCTTGTGAAAGGACGTTTGAACCACCGTACTATGACCTTTGTTATCGAATTCTTTATCTAGTCATGTTCATTCATGATTCCTGGGAGTTGCCAAGAGAATGTTTCTAGGTCCGCTTCTATTGCGTAGATGTAAGTAGGTTGGTACATCTAAAAGGAGAAGGTTGTTTTGTTGGGTTTTTTGAGGTGAGAGTGGTCAAAACTTATGGAAATTATTTTGTTGTGTTTTTTGACAAAAGTGGGTTCAGAGGATTAAAGAGGTTCAATAGGTTCCCTCAATTTTTCATAATTTGTGACCCATGAATCTGGAAGGACTTTGATAGGTTCCTTCCTAGAGAGCTACTTTGGGATTTGGGTGCACATAGTAGTTCCATTGGTGGCATCTACTGTCACGACCCAAATCGGAGGGCCATGAATGACACTCAAGACCCTACTTGGCTGAATGCCATACTACCATTCTATTCATAAGTCACAACTTTTTGTGAACCTTTATATCATGAAATGACGCCTTCGTCAAGTAAAACATGAATTTTTTTTTAATAGAACTCCTTCATCATGTTAGGACTGCTCCCTATCGTTAAGTCAAAGAAAACCTTTAGTCACAATAAGATCTTTAAATCAATGCATATGAACACATCAACCTACATGGCTTACACTATTGTCGACATCTCGACACACACTATCCACAGGACAATCGGTTTGCAAAAAGCCTCTAACAAGGACTAAATTACCATATCATAAGTTGAGATAGGGCCCCTAACATACTCGTAATACATTTTGACTCGAGGAAATACATAAGTACTCTGACTCGGCAACATCAATAGAAATGGAGTTCACCAATGCAATCGATAGCCCGGGAACACGTTATGGCAAAGTGTCCTCATCAATCGTCCGCACTCGTGTGGCATGAAAACAAGTGCTTCAAGCAAAGAGAGACGTCAGTACGAATAATAATAATCGAGTAGTAAGCAAGAAACCTAAAATAATATATCTCAACTCGAATGATAAAGGAAAAAATAAACCCAATCTGTACATGTAACCAACACCGTTAATCATGTACGTGCTTATGAGCTTTTAATGCATCAATGGTATACATATATAGATATACATATATACATATATACATATACAGATATAGATATACATATATATATATATATATATATATATATACGTATATATATACATATATATATATATACATATACATATATATATATACATACATATATATATATATATATATATATATATATATATATATATATATATATATATGCATGCTCGCTCGCTCGCACTCCTTCGGCATAATACCATAATAGTCTTCGGCATCATAATCATCGTATACCACCTGATCAAAAGATTTGCGTATATATATATATATATATATATATATATATATATATATATATAGGCGCTCGCTCGCTCACACCCTTTCGGGTATAATACCATAATGGGTTCTCTGGGCATCATAACTACCGTATACCACCTGATCAGGTGATTTTGCGTATATAACACCTTAGTCCTTTTTCCCTTCCCTCATGAAATGATATCGTGCATATATGTCAATATGCAAATGCATGAAAATCTTTTGGAAAACCATCAAAAGACTCTCTCGGAGCAACTTTTAGTTCAAAAACGGGAACTTCTTCCCTTTTCTTAAAATGGGAACTTTTCCCGTTTTCATTTGTCTCCTTTGAGACTCAAAAATCAAATGTGAAATGCATAGGAATAAGGAAACCTTATGAAATTGAACCCTTTCTGGAATTAGACACCATTATGAAATCGTACAACTTATGGATGCCTCTTCGGGCTTAAGAAGTCAGAGGAACTTAGGATATCCTACATCTAGAAGTGGATTCATTATGGATATCATTATGCTTGTGTTTATTTGACTCGGCCGAAAAGAAGGGAATGGATAGCCTTAACATACCTGGAGTTTACTTCGACTTTTCAACCTACTTCGTGTCTCAATCCACATATAAAACCATTCGTATTATCGTTAGGCTTTATCGATATGCTTGTCTTATGCCTTCAAGTTAAATTGTCTTAAAATCTGCCGAAGTTCGGGCAGCATCTCTCCTGTTTATATGCCTAGTCCGAAATCACAATCCAGCAACCAACAACAACAACAACAACAACAACAACAACAACAACAACAACAACACCAACATCAACAACAGTATTATCAATACCAATATATTCCATAAACATCCCACACGATGTTCTATCCAATTTCTCAACCCATAAATTCATTATATGATAATTTAATAACTTTCTTTCCGTAAGCAAGCTTAAATCAATATTTATAAGGGAAGATCTGTACCTCACTCCCACTTGAACCGGCAATCTCCACAATATTCACCTTCGAATCCAAGCCCGTTTCACCGCAATACGATTTTATAATCACAACTCTACGTTGTTCGGAACTAAATCCGGAGATTTCACTTAATTTGCGTTAAAATTCTATGGAGGAAGTTGGGGAAAATATTCTAGAGGGTTGGGGAATGTTTTAGAAGTGTTTTGATGAAAAATAAAGGCAAAAAAACCCCTTTTAAAGAATTCTAGAGTCGGTACTATAGCAGCTCGGTTCTTACATCGTAGCCGCTGATAAGGTTCGCTCGTCCGTTAGCTTGGCTTGCAACGTCCATAATTCTCTACTCCGATGTCTTATTGATAAATGGATTATTGCATTGTAAACTAGACTAATGTGAACTTTCATTTTAGGATTTTTAAACACCTTAAAACTCCTAATATATCCGTAAATATACCCCTCCAAAGTTGACACAAAATTCGCCTACTTTTTCAATTTTTTTGTCAAACTTATTTTCTTCGATTTGCTTGGTCCCGGAATCTCCCGAGACTTTCCATACATGATATTTATCATTAATTATACTTGATAGGGTCATTTCCTTTAGTTCCAAGGTTGTCCTTCCCGGTTACGACTTACAAGATCATAATTCATCTTTTACCCATACAATATACTTAATAATGCTTCGTTCCTCATAATCCAAAGTTGTTTTACTTAGCCATAGCTCGACATACTTACGTTCAAATTTAATAAGTGCTTCTCCGAAAGTACGGGGGTGTAACATCTACATTTAAGAGCAAAGCATTTTCTCCACTCCGGAAGAGAGTGATCCATAGCATGATTCGAACTTGCCAAGCTATTTGCTAATGCAGAGTAGTTTGAATAAAGATCTCTAGCTTATGGAGCACCTTGGATTTGGACTTGGATTTTTAAAGCCTCCGTCATATATGGATCATATAGGGACATGTCAAGTTTGAAATATAGTGACAAACCATCCCGGCTTTTAGAGTGACTTCTCGGTGTATTCAAATTCGCGTGTTGGTACTCATGATATCTGGTATCAATAAGAGCAAGTAGCCACAACTAGTTGGCCTTTTCTACCATGATATGTCAACGCTTCTAACAAGACCAACATGGATATGAGTGAAACCATGATTTTTCCATTGTCAAAAAAAAAAATCATTTGGAATTTGTAGAGTGATAAATTGTTCCTCTTGAGTTGCAAGAATAGGTTGGTCAAGTTTTAAGGCATCGACATATTCTTTAGTTCTTTTAGGTTTTTGTTTGACCGGTGGAACCAGATTTGTGAGAACCGGAAACACCTCTTTTTGGCAAAAGCATTGATTTATGAGTGGTAGGTCGATTGGAGACACTTTATTTTCATCGGGTAGGATATCTACTTCATAGTGTAATCATATTTGTTGGAAAGTGTTTTACAAAGAGTAGGATACATATTTATTTTTGCTAGGGATTTACAAGGGTTGGACAAGAATGGAAATGACTCAGACAAACTTTTTACTAAACTGCTCCTCTCTCCGAAATGATGGACTGGCTCTGATACCAAAGGAGGGGGTAAAGGGGGAGGATGTTACATCCGGCAATTTTGCATATTCGGAAAAATTCGAAACAATTGTGACTCGCAAGAGATAAGGCCATATTTCGATTTTAATTAATGCATATGTTGTTCATGAAAGAATATTAATGTGGAAGAGTTGAGGAAGGCTAAGGGCAAAATTGAATTGCAAAAATTTGTTTCATGAATTATACAAGTAGCCAAATTGTTGGGCCAAAAAAAAAAATAAGAAAATGAGGCCCAATTTAAGGGGCTTGCCGGCCACTTTATGGCCCAAATCCATGGATTTTAATTAATCCATGTGACGAAATAAATAAGAGGGCTATATAATATTATGCAATATATGGAAGTTTCAAGAAAAATCAAAGAAGAGAGGAGAAA
>NW_026720427.1:0-10118 GCF_029784015.1 Lycium ferocissimum
ACAAATGCGCGATTAGTAACCATCATTGTTTTATGAACTACAAATACTCACTACTAAGAATTTTATCATACCTGTTGAATGACAAGAGTAATTTGCAAAGAAGAATGATAAGTGATTTTTCTCTCTCTATTGATCAGCGATTCTCTCTCTCTATCTCTTTAGCTAGTGATATTACTTGTAATTGAAACAACTATGTTTACTAGCATTAGTAGCCACAGTCTACAACTGACAGCCACAAGAAAAAAAAAAAAAAAAAAAAGCAAAACTGTCCTTTTTTCTCTTTTCTAAAAGTATGACTTTTCATACAACAAGAAGACAAAAACTTCATAATGGAGTCTGATTTTTTGACTAGTCATTACTCTCTCAATTGAATAATTGAAGCAATAGAACAAGGGTAATAATTTAGGGGTGTAGAACGGGGCCCGGGGAACTGAAAAATGACAAATATCTCTACAGCTCATTGTAGTGCTAAAAGGACTACCATTATCATGAATATGTTAAGTGTTGGGGTATATATCATTAATTATGCGTTTAGATATGGTATATTCTAACAATTATCATGATTAAAAGTCTAAGTGAAAGATTGTTGGAATATATAATATTAATCATGTGTTTGAATATAATATTTATTATAGAACAATTATTTATTCATTTTTTAATAAAGAATTAAATAGATCATGCACCAGTATGTGTGTCCTTTACTTATATAGTAGATGATTTATTGTATAGAGTTTAGTTTATACACGAAAGATTGAATCGTCGATTCTTATAAGTATAAAATTTATGTTCACAATCTAAGATGGAAATTGGACAAAGCCATCGGTATGATTGTAGCCCAAAATTAATATAATGTATCTTGATTATGAGAACGGTATAGTTTCGTTTTTTACAAAGACGTTTTGTATGTATTGAACGGTAAGTAGAGATAAGTGTTTTTATACCGAATATATAAAATAAATTCTCTAGTTCATTAAATGTCTTATACTCTCAATCTTGATATAATTATTATGATCAATGTGATTTGTTCATTATTTTGATTTATTAAAAAAGTACGACTTAATTGCGGGTCTATGTATTCCTGGTGAATTGGGTAATGGCAAATTACATTTGTGAAATAATAATTAGTTGATAGAATCACGTTTCGACTGAGATTGATGATACCCCTTTATGGATGCTTTATAACCAAATCATGAAAACCTGCAGGTGGATTTTGTATCGAATGCATTTGATGTAAGTTAGCGAAATATAAAGGTTTCAATTAGTCAATGAATTAAATTGTCGGTAATTTAATTTAATTGATTTAAGATACGTAATCTTAACGGAGGAGTTAAATAAGTTTTAATGTATGATTTCGAAATTGAGCGAGGTGCGCGGTTACGATTTTTTTTAGTGGAATAATTCGAATTTTATTATGGTAGGATTAATTGATTTCTTGAATTAATTCCATAATAGAAAAGCCTCGTTAATTAAATTTCTGTTCTCTGTGCTAGAATAATAAAGAATTAAATGAAATATTATTTCTTGGTGTAAAATAAAGACCCAATAAATTTTGAAAAAGGAAAAAACCCAAAACCTGTAGTTATAAAATAGAGGTCTTATTCCATAAGGAATTTAAGGTTTCTGATTTCTATTTTTTCCACGAAATTCGCCTATTACCTAATTGAAGGATGACGATCAATGGATGGTGTTGTCTTTGCGGTTTGAAGATTAGATTTGTTGATGTCATTCGAGATAAATATCAATTTATGTTTGATTAATATCTTGATTATGTGTTGTATATTAAAATGCAATTCGATCAACTTCTTTATTTCTTTCATACGCATTTATTTCATCAATTGGCGTCAAGAAGCGCGCTTGCATCTAAATAGATAAAATAAATAACCATTATAATTGCTCGCTGCTAAAACAATATTCCTAAAATGTGTTCTTAATAATCAAAGTGCAATTTCATGGGTTGTTTTTGAAGTCTACGAAACAAAAGTAGGAATAATTGGTTTTCGGTGGCGGATGCGTCGGGATACGCAAAGTAAGTTTAATTCACTGTTAGGATTGTAGCAAACTTGTTTGTGCATTGAAAGTTTGGGTTTTGATCCAGAGGAACGTGTTTGTTGCAAAGTCTTCGTGTTTCTTTTCTGTTGTTATGTGATTGGTTAGCACAGCAACTAGCAAATTTTTTTTTGAAAAAATGGTTAATGTAAAGAATGTTGCTGGCGGCGACATGTGCAAAAGGAATGAAGATTTTCCCATCTTTTCTTATACTTTTTTGTGATTGAATAAGTATTTAATATTCAATATGTCATTAAAGGGAATTCCTTGGTTTTACTTAAATTAAATCAGTGGTCCTTGATTCTTTGAATCATGTTGGACCGTGATTTCTGAAGGATTTAATTATATGGGCATAATCTTTCTCATTCTCACAGTATGTATTATTATATAAACTGAGAATTTATGTTTAATAAATAGTGTTGTTAAGTTATCTATTTATTTGAAATCATAGAAAATTTTCAAAGTTTTACACATGTGAAATATATCAATACATGAATTGAGAACAATGATTAATAAATAGGATCTACGAAAGTAGATTATTTATTTGATCATCGAATATGTTCAATGTATCATGTATAAATTGTCCTTGAATAAGTATATATTAGTGGTGGTGTTTTATCTACTGATAGAATATCTTTAGTTACTAGTAACACTTAATTAATTCATGAAAAGATATTAAGGTTTTCATCTAAAAGGAGAAGCTAATAACTTGGATTCTCTTTGTGTGTATTAATCGAAAGGACAATTTGTTGAAAGTAGATGTTGTGTGTCTTACCAAGAAGAAGGGACAACGTATGCCTTTGTGCTTTCATGGATAATTATAAAAAGAGAATAAAACCTAAATCGGATTATTTAATCCTTAGTTATGCCTAAAACGGTTATTTTGACGGTTTGGTTAGTTGTGGAGATCAAGAATTTCATGAACTCTTATTGACTCGAAATTTGGTGTGTTCATTGGAAACGCCCGGTGAGAAATAATCTTTGAAATTTGTTTAGATGGGTTTTATGTTGTTCTTTCCGATTAAAACTAGTATGAAAAACTACTCTTTATGTCAGTTTTATATATGTTAAATCTAGAACATGAATAGACATGATTATTTAATATGAATTGATATATGATAAGAATGTAGGTCATATTGTTTAATTCTTAAAGATGCTTAAATTGTTTTGAATCGATTTTTTTTATAGCTTTGGAGATGAATTATTTTGCGGACTCAATTAACTTTGAAATTTAATAGATTCATTGGAAATGACCATTAAACAATATTCAACCGTTATGATTTGGGATTGTTTAGATGGTGTTTTAGGTATTTTTTCAATTTCTTGAAAATTATTTTTAAGGAAAAATAACTTCCGGTTATGATCTAATGGTGATAGAGATTCTTCCTTATGTTTTTTTCATGTCTAAATACTAGTGAAATAATAAATTTATGTGTTGACATTAGGTCTTCTTCCCATTCGGATGGATTTATTATGTGGTTGTCACTAGGTATAATCACTAGTTATTGATAACTTTGGGTTAACTCTCCATCCGAGTTACATGTTGGGTCAATGGAACTAGAGATAATGATAATGATATTCACTTGGCAGAATTAGCGGCAAACTCTTCGTTTGAGTTAGCTCTGGCTTTTAAATTTATGGAGTGAATATCTTGCATCACATGTATATGTTGCATGAATTGTTCTCATATATTGAAATTTTTTTGTTCAAGATGCATGGATATCTATGTGGTGTGTTTTAAATTTTATATTCAATGATTACATAAACATGCTAATTTCCATAAAGCAACACTGAGGTTATGTAAACATATTTTAAAATTTTGTTTGTTGTTCTTGATTCATGTATATTAGTATGCTAATGATGATATGTGATAAGAGCTACTGAACAAATGTATATGTTTTTTAAATTCTATTTTGGCTGAAAAAGAAAAAAAAATTTTTTTTATTCGAATTGGTCATGGTTTCGGAATTCTGATTTTTGACGAACTCCGATTGACTCGAAATTTGGTAGGTTCATCGGAAACGACTCACTGAGCAATACTCACGAGCTTTTGCTCGTGAACTGGGCCCTTTTTGGCCATCCGGGGTCGTTTAGATGGGTTTTTTGGTCGTTTTTCCGTTTTCTGAAAATTTTTTGTTAATAAAATTTTTATTTCTTCAAACATTGGTGGTAGGGTTCATTTTCTATGGTCTCAATCGTATATAGCAGTGGTATAATGAGTTTATGTGTTGACATAGGTCTTCCTCCCCATCGGATAGATTCATTATAGTTAATTACTGTGTTCTAGTCCCTAGTTAATTGATAGCTTGCCTTGACTCTCTAACTGAGTTACAAGTTGGTTCAATGGAATTAGGGATAATTAAATGGGATATTTACCTAATATAAATTAGCAGTTTACTCTCCATTTGAGTTGGTTCTGTTTCTTTATGGGGTGATATATACGGCATGACTCATATATTTTGCATGAGCTCGTTAAGTTTCCCTATCGAATCTAACTATTCGGTAAGCATGGTTATATGTGTGATGTGTGGTTTGAATTTTATTATTCATTCGGAAGATAACTAATGATCTATTTAATGATTATATCTCAAATTCTCAATAGATTTTATCCGGCTCACTTGCTACTAGTCGGGAATTTCTTCGATAGAAATAAGACCTTAATTTAAAGGATGCATTATATGTAAGCACGGTAGAAAGAATTTATTTTCCAGTTTCTAAAGAATTTATTTTCAGTTTCTAACCAAACAAGAGATGGATAGTTAGTTTATTTTTCTTGTAACTCTTGTGTTATTGAGTTTGATAACATTTTATCTCTTGTGGTACATTGATGCGTGACCCTTTAAATTAATAACTCTTACGAGCCGAATAGTGTTAATCATTCCATGCAGAATAATTTTTTTTTCGTGAATTGAATGAACTTACTCGTGACGCTTGTGTCTAGGTCATTTTAATCAATAGAATTTCGAAGTTGGTCAAATGATGAACTTTTCGAGGTTAGGTGAAAGTAGAGCACTACCGACTTGTGAGTCCTATTTAGAAGCGGAAAATGACTAAGAGACCTTTTCTCTAATAGGAATAAAGTTAATGATAAGTTAAGACAATCCATTCCGATTTGTGTGGTATAATGAACTTGGGCCAGAGAGGTGATTTTGAGTATTCAGACATTCATAGAAGATTACTCATGATATGAATATATCTATTTGATGCTCTGTAGGTCCGAATGCTTTGAAAATTTCAAGGTATTTAAGGCGAAAATGAAAAGCGTCAGGGGAAATATATTAAGTCACTGCGATTTGATCGTAGTGGCGAGTACCTCTTTGCAGAGTTCATTAGTTACTTATTAGATAAAGGGATTGCATTTTCAATTGTCTACATCAAGTATAGATTAGTGTGGAAGAGAAAAGAAATATGACTCTTTTGAAGGTGGTAAGATTAGTTGACTTATTTATATTTGCTTTTTCGTTTTGGGATATGTCGTAGAAAGCTGAGTTACATTCTTAATTTAATTCCTCTAAGTTAGTACCTTTGATACCCATAGAACGTTGGATTGGAAGTAAGCCAAATACGCGACATGTTGATATGAGGTTGTCTAGCACGTGTTCAAAGGGAAAATAGATAGTGGAAATCAAGAATGGATGTACGCATGTTTATTAGATATCCAAAGGGAATGAAAAGAGATTTGTTCTTGTCCTAAAAGAAAATAAGGTAATTGTTATTACAATTGCTAGATTTTTAGAAAAGGACTATTTAATAAACCAAGTTGCTAGAAGTAAACTAGTTTTATAGGAACTGAGCAAAGAAATAGCAAATGAGTCATCTAAAAATTCAGAAGTTCAAGAACATCTAACCGACAAGTCAGGGTTGACGTTCCATTGCATTTAAGTAGTGGGAGAAACGTTAATAGGCTTAAGGGAATTCACTACTTTTAAGTAGTGGGAGTGATGTTGAGCAAATAACGCTATATGAAGTCGTTAATATTTCAATACCAAAAGGCAATGAAGATAATATTAAGACTCGTGAATAATGATAGTGTGACTATAATAGTAGTAGTACTTAGTCGTAGTGGGAGAATAATAACTTAAGATCGGTTCGGTGTATACTCTTGAGAGAATTTCATGATAGGATTCACCTAAAAAAATACATTTTTTTTTAGAGTTTCATGATAGGATCCAAGATCTTGTCTGAACCTGGCCATTTACGACGAAGCTACGGCACGAAGTTGCATCGAGAAAACAACAACTTGGTAAGTTAATTTTTACAAAGAGAGCTTGTCGCTAAGACTTTTGGTAGTCGTGCAAAAGGAATACATGTGAAATGTAAATGCATGGTTAAGTCTAAGTGGGAGATTGTTGGGGATATACCATTAACCATGCGTCTAGACATGGTATATTATAACAATTGTCATGGTTAAAAGTCTAAGTGGGAGATTGTTGGGATATATAGTATTAACCATGTGTTTTGAATATAGTATTTATTATAGAATAATTATTTATTCATTGTTTAATAAAAAATTAAATAGATCATGCACCGAGTATGTGTGTCCTTTACTTATATGACAGATGATTTAATGTATAAGTTTAGCTTATACACGGAAGATTAAATCGTCGGTTCTTATAAGTATAAAATTTATGTTCACAATCTAAGATGGAAATTGAAAAGTCATCGGTATGATTGTAGCCAGATTAATATAATGTATCTTGATTATGAAGCAGTATAGTTTTGTCTTCTTGTGCTAGTACATTTTGTGCATATGTATTGAACGGACCGGTAGAGATAAGTGTTTTGTCTTGAATATATAAAACAAATTCTTTAGTTCATTAAATGTACTTATACTCTTAATCTTGATATAATTATTATGATCAATGTGATTTGTTCATTATTTTGATTTATTAAAAGGTTCGACTTAATTGCGGGTCTATGTATTCTGGTAAATTGGATAATGGCAAATTACATTTGTGAAATAATAATTAGTTGATAGAATCCATGTCTTGACTTTGAATTGATGATACCCCTTTATGGATGCTTTATAAGTCTACCGTGAAAACCCAACGGAGTGGATTTTGTATCCGTCGCATGATGTAAGTTAGCGAGAAATATAAAGGTTTCAATTAGTCAATGAATTAAATTGTCGATAATTTAATTTAATTGATTGGTATTTTATTAATCTTAACATGGGGAGTTAAATAAGTTTTAATGTATGATTTCGAAATTGAACTGAGGAGTGCAGTTACGATTTTTTAGTGGAATAATTCGTAATTTATTATGGTAGGATTAATTCAGATTTCTTGAATTAATTCCATAATAGGAAGCCTCGTTAATTAAATTGTGAATTTCCTACTTATTTTTGAATAATAAAGAATTAAATGAAATATTATTTCTTGGTGTAAAATAAAAGACCAATAAATTTGAAAAAGGAAAAAACTAATCTAGTTTAGTTATAAAATAGAGGTCTTATTCGTAAAAAATTTAAGGGTTTTATAAGTTTCCTACTATTTTCCATAGAAATTCGCTACAATTTCACAGATTTTGGTATTATTCAGGTTACACAGCAGAAGACTGTGGAACTGGAGGATGACGATCAGTTGGATGGTGTGTGCTCGTGGTTGAAGATTCGATTAGTCGCGGTCGAATTGAGAGATAAGTATCAATTTTATGTTTGATTAATATCTTGATTATGTGTTGTCTATATTAAAATTTCAAATTCGATCTATTTCTTCCTTTGCGTATACTGTATTCATCATTAAGTCTACATTCTTGATTAAAAAAAAAAATATATCATTCTTGAAAAGTTTATTCTTTGAGGTTTATATTTAACAAAATTGGATTTCTTGTTTGAATGATACTTTACATTCACGCATGAGCTGAAAGTACCGAGATTACCTTAATTATAAATAATTAAATGTGAGGTGGTGAAAGTTTCATATATCTTTTTATTTTTAATATCCTAGTGAAAGAAAATAAAAAAATTTGTATTATGCAGGTCCAAACAAATCCTGACATTAAGGGTAAAATTTGGATGCTAATTTTACATATTTCCAAAATAGAGAAAGGTATAGTTCTACAGACTAAAAAAGAAAGATATACTCTTATTGATGTTTGATGATCATGCAAAAAAAATGGTCGAATTAAAGGCGATTAGCAAGATAAATTTGGGATAAAATCAAGATGATTTTAAGAAGTTGGGAAAAACGGTCGAATATCTTTCATATAACGCACCATATTTTATTAGCTAACGTTAACTCATTACACATTGCGACTAATTATACTTTTATCGTCTTGAACTTCACACATATACTGCTTATTTAGATGGAATCCCAAATCAATCTAAATTACCCGATTTCAATTAAAATTACCTGATTGCCTCTTTTAACCCGACCCACAACCCTACCACCATCTCCTTGACGTACAACTTAAGATTTATTTTGTTATACTAGGCAGCCTATGCCGTCTTTGTAGCACCGTTGCTTTAGATTGTCTTTGAATAATATATATATATATATATATATATATATATATATATATATATATAATGTTCAAAACACGATTAATATAACATTGTAGTTTGTGCTCCGTATCTAAAAGCTTTATTTTATTAATGTTTCTTACGAATCTGAAATTGGCAAATTTATTAATATTTTTTAAAGAAGACTTGTTTTAAGGGAAACTATTTTCCCTCTCTTTGAGATAAAACAATAGCAATATTTAAGCGATCGGTTAAATCCTTTCAATTTAATTCGATTGATTTAAAGGTGTAAAATACTTATTATTTTTATCAAATTTTGATTTGGATAATTCTAATTCAAATTATTAAATTAATTTTACATGTTTAAAAAACGAAATAAAGTAGAAATTGATTTTCTATTTAAACGAAGAAATATTATTTTTTAATTTTTGGTAAATAATACCAGGTTTAGCTTTTTCTTGTCATTGTCTTAACATGGTTTTTTAAGAAAACATCGATTAGAATTATAATTTGACTAATTTACCTTATTCATTATTTGATCTTCATTAATATTTTTACGACGTTAATCTCTTTTCACATTTATTAGAGTAAAATAAAAATAAAAAAGTAATTAAATTCTATCTTATTTTTAAAATATAAATATTTTAAGTATATTTATTTTAGTAAACATAACAAATAAATGACATAGCGGAATAGCAAATACGACGGTTTAATATTTAGATTAGATCTAGGGCTAATATAAAAAAAGAAAGAAAATTATGGTTTGGCTCTTGCCTTTTGAAGAAAAACGTTTCATTTTCTTTCACTAATGGATTGATACACTTATGACGATGTGTAACGATCCGCTTTTAAGGAGGATAAAACTTCGAAACGGTAATTTTACGCTACGTCATTTAGAGAAAAACATGCCAATAGATATTCACAAAAATATTTAATAGCGGAAAAGGGCGAAATGCGAAAAAGGTTAAAAGTACGGCGTTTTTTTTTTTAATTTATTTGTGCGCTCGAAAAATTTCTTAGATAAAATACAATATCAGTACCATTTTAAAATAGTAATTCCGCTTCTCAAATAGTCAACACATTTAAGAAACTTCATTTTGAAATTTTATTTTTTTCAACTCAACACCATTGCGGGTCCATGAATCACTTGAAACTCTCAATATGATTATCCTTACTATTATCTTCCTTTGTGCATAATTACAAGACGAAATATAAACCCACTACATGATATGACTTGGGTTAAAGCACGCGCACAAATAGCAAAACAGTCACCAAGTTGATTACAAAGCATATGGTCTTGTTTTCCACGAAGCCTTTAAAATTTTTGTAAATACATCAAGTGTCGCACGTATCACGTACCGATCCCAAATATTACGAACTAGATGCATATGCAAATGTGATCTTCGCTAAGACTCCCAAAAAATTCTACTCCAAGTGGCCATCTTCGCTTCTCGTCCCGCACATTACCTACGATAGCGACGACTATCGCTAAGCATAAAGCTTAGTGGTGTATAAACGTTGGGCTTGGAGCCATTAAATTCTCCAATTCCCTTGTTTATCGTAGGTAGCTCAAAGATAACAATAAACCAATAAAGAGTATATCAAAGCT
>NW_026720428.1:0-10347 GCF_029784015.1 Lycium ferocissimum
AAACTTGTATGATTATGAGTTTTCTTGTTCCAACAACAACTTCACCTTGTTGAGGACCTTCCATTAGGTAGGAAAAGTGGAAGGAAATAATTATTTTGAATGTCTTCCATGGCTCCCATTTTTGGAGCCATGGCCGAATGCTTCCATGTCCTCTCTTCATCATCTTCTTTTTTTTTCTTATTTCTTCAACTAAAAAGATGACTCCAACTATATATATATATGTCTTCCACTACTTTCCATATTTATTATTTGGCCCTCAACTAAGGAAATTTTATCACATAATCCCTCTCTTTAATTTCTCTAGAATTTTCTTGAAATTCCATGAGGATGACTCATTTGTCATCTTTCTTTTCTTTTCTTTTTCTTTTGTGTCACATGGCCAATTTGGCCCTTTTAGAGTTTTCATGAACCCTTGGTGAAATTCCCGTTTTGCCCCTCGACTTTTCTCAATATTACCATTTTGTCCCTAACCTTCCACATTATTTTCACGACCCATTTTGCGAATTTCTCTTCTTGCCCTTAGCCTTTCCCAATATTTCCACAATTCCAATATTCATAAATAATTTTCCCAACGACTCCGACACTAAAATTATTTTAGAACATAGTCTTGTCCTTGTCTCGCAACATCCGGACGTACGAAATACGGGCTATAACACACGCCTACCCTCAAATTTTCATCCAAATACTGTTGTGCTTTGCCTGTCGCTTCTCTTGGAGGCTTCACTCTCTCATGCTCCTTACTCCTTCGCTTTTTCCGACATTTAGGTCACATTGTCTTCCCTCTACTCACTTTCTTCCTTTCCCAAAATTATCATTGTGTTAGAACTTTCCAAGCTCAATCCGTAGCGAAAACAGCATCGGCTTGCCTTATAACGTTATGCCATTTTTATTTTCTTTCACTCGAACTTCCTTACCCTATCTGATTAACGCCTTCCAATATGTCTCGACATCGATTGCTGGGACTTAACATAGCCATATAGGGGATATCATATACATACGTATACATAGTTGCTACCATCTTATTTACAAAATATTTCCAACGCTATACAACTTACCCTGATTCTAAAGCTATAAGGCACCTTCCCTTCATTTCTTGGTTCAGTCTGCCTCGTTCTACACGACCTCTTAAGGTTTCGCCGCTGCGGACTCTAATAGTTCCTTAGGTTAACCTAGCTTCTTTGTAACTACGACCGAGTTTGTAAAACTTCCCGAAAAACTTCCAGAGGGTCACCCATCCTAAAATTGCTCCCACTCCGTGGCACGCTTAACTTTGGGACTACGATGAAATTCGATGCTCTAACGTTAGTATGATCGTCGACCTCGCCGCAGATGACCTTCGGACACGTAATTTGGAGTAAGTTGAAGTCTGGACAGATTTGAGAACGTCCTCATAAACACATCTCCATCAAATTAAAAGGGTCTCTTGTACCCAATAATTATTTAATACTCATAGTTATTCCAATTTCTCAATTAGGTGGCACTCATATTCCCGCGACAAGTGTTCAAAGTCCTCTTGGGATAGTATCTTTACCGCCACTTACATCATCTGTTTCTTTTGATGAAATTATTTTGCATCATGCTCAATTCCTTAAGCCACACACTTGCGTCTACGTTAAAGATTCCATTATTTTCAAGGTAAAGTCATCCACGCGTATCCCTTTGTGCTTTGTGCCTTTACGCCCCTTCACGGGTACCCAACACGAGCTTCCAACTTACTTCAAAAACATCCCAAGTTAAAGTCTCGACAATGGTCTTATCTTATCACCATGTCATCACATAATCGCCCCTTTAAATTTATAACCATGTATTCTCTTTGCATTCCATATTCGTGCGTTTAATTACCTCTACATCAAGTGCCTCTTTGGTATTTCCTTACCATACTTCTAGGTCTAGATCCATCCTTTCGAGCACGAGAGTTTTATAATGCTCACATTTTAGGAATATTACTCCTACATAATCCCTTTCTTATTTTCAAATCATATCCTGTTCACCCCTATTTGGTTCTTATATTCTTATCATGCAGTCATTTCCTAGCACTCCCTCTACCCATTTTATTACGTTCTCTCTATAATCTCGGTCTTTCACCGTTCACACCGATATTAATCGTGTTACAGCTACGCCGTCATCAACTATTACTACCCGTTATCTTACTCACTTTCCTTTTTATCCCTTCTTCTTTTGTGCTCACTATCGCTCCCATTATCTTGTAACTTCTATTCCTATTCTGTACTTTCCCCATAGAAGAACTTCCTAAATTCCTCCTTCTTTTTTTTTTTTTTTTTTGATTACTAGCTCACCTTCATACTTTAGTCACACGAATCACGTCATATCCCTTAGCCGCTTCCTCGCTAGGCTTGGTTCATTTCCATAACAATCCTTATTACATTCACATAATATCCTGTTCGTAATCAACCTTATTGTCACGACCCAACTAGGGGCCGCGACGAGTACCCGATACTTGTACCGGGCACCCCTCTTGTCATATGTCTTATTCCTGTTACTAAGTGGGCCGTATGAACACTAGCGTTTTTTTTTTCTTAACAACCTCGATAATAGCATACATGTAAGCAGTAGTGATGTTGTGCTAACATATTACACGGCGACAAGGACAACTAGGCTATTCAACATCTATTTGTACGTATACGCTCTACGAGCCTCTAAACACGATACATGTGATTACAAGTAGGCGACTTTTTCTTTGTGTCTACATATACATACACAAAATAGTACCCGAACGAAGCTCGGAACAAGCTGGCGCCTGCTCAATGTATAGGTTGGAAAAGCTCTAGGAGTCGAACCGTCGGCTTTGTCTACTGCGTGGCATGCGACGCGGCCCCACGAAAAAGGGTCGGTACGAGCGATGTACCGAGTATGTAAGCCATGAAAATAATACAATGAAACATGTAACATGTGAGCAATAACAACATGTGGGACCAAGGATCATATAACGAGATAGAAGGGTAATCTGTACCTGTAAGTGCCTTTCAGGCGGATGTCATGCTTTCTTATTATATATATATTTTTTTTCAAAACATTTCTTGTCATATACATGTGAAAATAGAACAAGTCATAGCGCCAAGCACGTCGCTCACCCACACGTGTCCGCGTCCGGCATCCCGCGTCCGGGATGGAATTACGCGGTGACCGGTGGCGATGCGTCTATAGCGCAACATGTGTCCCTTCCCAAAATCTCCCCTTTTCATATACATATCATATACATGTCATGTACATATCATATAAGCGGCATGCATAAGAACCCAAGGAAAGTCATGTGTCTCTCGGGGGTGACGTAAGGTCGGTAGCCCCACTACCTTATGGAATAACCACGATCGGCTTCATCCCACCAAGGAACAATCATTATAAGGCGAGACCATCGATGAATAGCGACACCACGAGAAAACATAAAAAATAAAATTATAAAGCTTTTATGAAAGAAGTAATGGAGACCGATAAGCACGTACGTCGAGACTCGAGTAACGAACATAAAAACATGGTCATCATGTCCCATTAGATCATCCACAGAAATGTCAAGGCATTTCGATTTCATTTACAAAGGTTTCGGACGTTTGAACATTACTTTACCTTAAAGCACAAGTTATGGATTCAATTCTATTGAATGAAAAAGGAACAAATTTAGGTATCGTTTCCGAGGGGTAGGACTTTTCCCGAGGTCGAATTTCGACTTAGAATAACTAGGACATGCCAAGAGAAGGAAAGGTGGACTTCACATACCTTTTCCGCTTTGCACCCGTCTCCAAACTCAAGCTCCAAGTTCGCCAAAGTCTACAATTTGGTCACAATTACCAAAGGTTAATCTTAACCCATACTTGCCCATAAACAAAATTTGGGCAGCACCTCCCTATACGTATAACATCCCGAGATTCATACTCGGCCAAAATAACAACAACCATACCAACAACAATATAAACAACATCAACAATCGACTAA
Organism: Lycium ferocissimum; assembly: GCF_029784015.1. Classification (NCBI taxonomy): domain Eukaryota; kingdom Viridiplantae; phylum Streptophyta; class Magnoliopsida; order Solanales; family Solanaceae; genus Lycium; species Lycium ferocissimum. Next base: position 3,949 of record NW_026720428.1, read on the forward strand.
AAACGCATTCTAGCGCAAATAGTCTTATTTTCCAAATAATGCAACAACTCCAAGTCCAACCTTACACTTACAACCCAATATCAATATGTTCATATTCACATACTAATTTAAGATTATTCAAACATAAACCAAGAGCATTCCAAGCTATATATCCAATTTTCAACAATTCCGTCAATTTCCATATTCAATCCAAAAATTCTCATATATGCAACGAGACCATTCCAACGCATTTTCTACTTACTAATTCATCTCCAACAAGTCACTTATAGTTAATTCAACTCAATTCAATTCTTTTCAAAGCAATTCAATACAATTCCATACAATTCAATATAACTTAATACAATTTAATTCACATGATATTCCAACAATACCATCAATATACTACTTACCCATATCTTCCAATTTATGAAACAACAACAACATTTTTCCTTCTTTCAAATTCAATCACAACAACCCAATTTTCATTCCTCCAAACCATTAAATCTTTATTCTAACATCATAGAACCTACCATAACAACAATTTCCATTCTAAATAAAATCAATTCACCACGCCCTTCCACAATCTATCATTCGGCCAACATACCCCACATGTATATTTTTCATGAAATTCCATATTTTCTACACTTAACAACAACAACCAACACACACACAACATATACACACATGCACACACCCACGGTTTGCCCTTACACACACACACACATGCTTCCATCACATGAATTCTGTTATAACCGGCATTTTTGCATATTCGGAAAACTTGAAAATAATTACGATTTGAAAGAGTAAGGTCATACTTTGACTCCAATTGGTGTGTATGTTGTTACTCATGGGAACATTGATGCGTAAACGTTGGAGAATTCCTAAAGGGCAAATTCGTAATTTTGGAAATTTGTAAGGAATTATAAAACGAGAATTATAAGGATTTGGGCTCAAAAAAAAAATGAAAAATGAGGCCCAAATTTGGAAGGGTGGTCGTTTCATGCCTTGGCCAAACCCACCAAAAATTCATCATGTGCATAACATGTGCTCACTAATATATAGGACTTGATCATCTAGAATTTTCAAGAAAACAAAACAAAATCAAGAAGAGAGTAGAGAGGAGAAGGCCGTCGGCCAAGAAAGAAAGAAGAGAAAAGAAAGAAAAATTTCCCAAGCTTGTTGCTCCATTCAAAATTCTTGTTCTTCTTGAATTCCTAGCAAGTGCAAGGCGCTCGTCAAGTTGGTATAATTGGTTTGACAAGAAACCATCTTTGGTGGCAAGTGGAAGACTTGAGGAAAGGGTAAGGATTAATCTCTTTTTATTATGTTATGATGATTGGTTGATGTTGTAGCATGTAGAAATGAGTGGAAACTATGAAAATATGGAAGTTGCACGTTAAGTGTGTGCATGTAAGTGGCCGTGTGTGTGTGTCATTGTATAGATAATATGAGTTGAATTTTATGTTGCAATTTAGTTGTGGGTAGGGTGTAATTTATATTGGAGATGAAAGTAGAATGAATTGGGTTGAATTGAAAAATATGGAAGTTGGCCGTGAGCCATGGATAAATTGGGATGGTGATGAATTATGTTGTTTAATGTGTTAGTTGCGTAGTTGTGACCCTTGCAATGTAAGTGTAAGAAAAATAATGTAAGTTTGCACGGAAAATGGAAGGTGGAAGTTTATGTCATTTTAGTAGGATTGTATGAAACTATGAAAATGAAGTGTTTAAGGTGCAAGTTATGATTAATGTTGATGAATTTGGAAGATGGGAATGTGTTATGAACTTGTATGTTAAAGATTACGAGAATTGAATAAGTTATGGCTTTGTTGGAAAAATGACTAAATAGGTTATATTGCATTAAGTTGTGGTTGTTGATGTTCTTGATGTTGTTGTTGGGCTGTTGTTGATCGTCTTGAGTAGGAGATTGAACCTCGGGGTGTCAAGTTTATAGGGGAAGTCTTTGCCGAAATTTCGGTAGCCAAATACTTAACAAAGTTGAAATGTTAACTTGCATGAATAGTAAGCGGTAAAGATGACCATTTGCAGATTTTTGGTGAAACGGGAATTAAGATTGGACTCGTAAGAGCATAACGAAGGTATGTAAGTCTTCCCTTCTATTCTTTGGCATGTTCTAAACATAATAGGCTCGGACGCAGTCTTAACTACGATCCTATTCTTAGGAATTCGAGATTGAAATTCGCTCCATTTCATTCAGTAAGATTGAACTAGTTTCCTTACAAATTGTCGTCAAAGTGACTTGTATGTACGCAACCTTCGCGAATAGACTCGAATTGTCTCAAAACTCTCATGAATGACTCCATAAGGCTTATGATCCATAATTCGAGTTCACCACCTCGATTCACCCGAGGCGGGCCCACAGACTCCGAGACCTCTTACTATGGTTTTAATTGATTTGTTTCTATACGATACTTAAAGGAATCTTGTGATCATTGTACCGTTGTCAAATGATAAATACGACGAATCTATGATATATGTTGATATGTGTTATGATCCTAGAAACATGATTCGATATAAGTAATCGTGCCATCAAAAAGATATACATATATACTATGATCGTTGTCCGATTTCCTTGTAGTGATATGTCATTTTGAATTGTTCCATTTGTTAAAGAACGGTCATTACGAATACCGTGAGCTACGTGTATGTTTGCTTCGTACGAACAGTCAAAAAAAATTCTGTTTTGACATAATCCGACACGACATCCGAAAGGTACGAATTAACATGACTTATGTGATGATTTGCCTATTAAGTCTAGACTTATATACATGTGTTTACGCATTACTCGTTCGGTGCGTTATGATATGTCTTTTCACGAGCCGGGCCGGGACATGTTCTCGTGCGCTCTCTCGCATTATTCACGAGTCCCTCGTACTTGCGGGCCGGGACACGTTTTTGTATATGATTGTGATGTGATGATACGGGGATGGTGGCTAGGATGGCACATGATTATCATTCACCAAAGACCCGCGATAGAGGGCAGGACACGTTATGTATACATGATATATGATTTTGGATGATATGATTCCATATTACAGTCCCCTTATCAAACACGGGACACGTCATCTGCACCCATGATATATGATTTTGTATGCATGATTTCATTTACCGAGTCCCTTATCAAAGGGCCGGGACACGATACATGTTTGCATGACATTATATGATCTGATATGCAATATGTTCACCGAGGTCGAGACAGGGGTATTGCCTTTTATCGCTTGATTCGACCATAGCTCCGTAAGATATTTAAATACTCATCTGTCTTTGATTAGGATTATACTTGTTATCTTTACGCTTTACATACTCGGTACATTTGTGAGACCCAAAATCTTCGGGGGTGCGCATGCGCGGCGGTACGGACGCGCACCGCGTGATACGCCACCAAGCGTAGGATATGCATTTCCTGTGATTTGGAGTCGCTCCCTTTGATGGACATATACTTTTTATATATATATTTCTTGTCATACATTCTGTTCATATGCTTATTTGGGTATGGCGGGGCCCGTCCGTCTTCGATTCTCGCTATGTATGTTGGAGGCACTCCGTAGACATGTTTGTGGGTTGTGGGTTGTCACTTTTACGGTAAGTAAGTGCGAGTACGAGTTGAGAAGTGCCGCTTATTATGGTAGCCCCTAACGGCTTATGTATAGGTCTAAGTATGTATATGTATATACATTCTCGTGCGATGCATTTTATATCTGTATGAACTTATGTATGTCTAAATGGAATTAGCTTTTGGTACGCCAGTTCTGTCAGGTAGGTACGTATGGGTGTCCAGACAGGACACTAGTCGCGGCCCACGGGGTTTGGGTCGTGACAAAAGTGGTATCGGGCTTGGTTGTCCTCGGAATGTCTACGGGCCGTGTCTCGTAGAGTCTCTTGTTTATCGGTGTGTTGTGCACCGCGTATAAACGGAGGCTACGGGACATTTAGGGTGTTACCTTTCTTTGAATCTTAGATCGTGCGATAGCCAGCCCTTGCTATTAGATGATGACTCTTTCGATCAATTGTTATGTTTTCCGAGAGATGCCTCGAAAGGAAGAAGCGACGGGCGCCGAGAAAGGCAAGGCGAAGGCGAGATGAGACTAGTCGGGCGCGAAGGGGCTTACACGGAGCTCGTGCGCAGACTAGGCCGATATTTACATTCGAGAGGGTTCGGCCACTCCACCACCCGGGGAGGGGGTAGGTCCCTCGGCGGCCAGACGATGCGGCGCTGTGCCTCGACTCCCGGCCGGGGGCGAGAGGATAGGACACTAAGAGAGGCGGTACGGTTATTGACGACGGCGGTGGCCGAGGTCGCCTGGTTCGTGGACGCGGAGCGGAAGGCAATGATGAGTGACGACGGAGCGTGATAGCCCGAGGGTTCGCGACTTCTTGACATGTGGCCCCGAGTTTTGGTCCCCGGGAACCCCGCGTGACTTCGTTCGGGGGGATGAGACGTGCGATGGGGCGGGTCGGGGGCTTCGAGAGGGCGGAGTCGTTCGGGGTTAGCCTGTGATTTACGGATATTCACGGCCTAACATGTATGAATCTGGTGCCGTGGGGGTGAGGATGCTCCGACCACGTGGGGCGAGTTTTACGGCTTGCTTTCCTCCCTTTTTACCGCCGGAGGCTGCGGCGGGCGAGGTGACCCGATTTTTACGGCCAGCTAAAGTAGAGCGAGGAGTATTCGGGGGGGAAATAATTTGGGGTCTCGACTCTCTGGCCCGATATGCGCCGACGATTGTAGCTGATATGGAGGACAGGATGCATCGGTACGTGATGGGATTAGACAGTTATTTGGTCGACTGTTGCATGGCGATGGCAGCACGGCCCGTATGGGCCTTCGCCGGGATTCTGACTACGCGCGAGGGTGTAGAGGATCGACATAAGGAGGATCGGTCGGTAGGAGAGTATGTGAGGAGACGGCCGAGGGCCGGATGCGAGGTATTCGGAGATTCCAGCGGATTTGTTACATCCCGCCTTTTCGCATAATTGGAAAATTTGAAATGATTGTGATTTATGTGAAAGGAGGTCATATTTGGGTACTAACCCAGCAAGTGTGTCGCAATATGGAGGCTTGAATGCGAAAACACCGGAGAGACTAAAGGCAAAAATTGGAATTTTGGAAATTTGTTTCGGGAAATTTTTAAGACATGAATTATGAAGAATTGGGCCAAAAAAAAAAATTAGAAATTGGGCCCAATATTTAAGTGAGTGGCTTGACCATGAAGGCTAATATAAGAATTTCATGCAATTTTCCATGTGATTAATTATATAGAGATGCAGAGTTCCAAGAAACTTCAAGAGAAACAAAGTGAACCAAGAAAAAAAAAAAAAAAGCACGGCAAGAAGAAAGAAAGAAGAGAAAAAAGAAGGAAAAAAAAATTTCAAGCTCTCTACCTTGATTCAAAAATTGTAATTCTTTTATATCCTTACTAAGTTCAGGTACTCTGCCACGTGGAATAATTATTTTGGCAAGAAACTATCATTTGTGGCAAAGTGGAAGAGTTGAGAAAAAGGTAGAAATAATTTATTTCTTATGTTATGAAGTTTGGTTTATGATGTAGTGTGTAGAAATGAGAAGAATTCATGAAAATATGGAAAGGATGCAAAGTGGGTGTGTTGTTATAGGAAGGAGCCGTGTGTATATATATTGCATGTTTATGGCTGACTTAGATTTTTATGTTATATTGGTGTGGTTATGATTGAACTCATGTTGAAAATGAAAGTAGAATGAATTGATGGAAATTGGAAAAAACAAAGTGTTGGCCGTGTGGTATAGAAAGGGGAATGAAATGAATTAATTTTGTTTTTGATATGTCAATTGTGTTGTTATGGTCTTATGAAGTAGTTGGAAGACTAATGGCTTGAGTTTACATGAAGAAAGTTGTTGTTATGTTGTTGTCGGAAAGTATATGAATTTATTATATATTATGTAATTGAGAAACATGAAGTTGTGGGATGTATATGGTGATTGTTGTAAGTGAAATACAAAAGATAAAAATATGTAAGTGAATATTTATATTATTGAAATTTGGAAGGTTTGAATGGATTATGAGTTCGGTGGAAAATTTGTATATTGTGTATATCTTATGTATGTTTGGTGAAAAATGGTATGATATGCCTCAATTATGTTGTAATGGTCTTAAATGAGTAAATGAATATGAGAACGTCGATGTTAGTTTGCAAATGCGAAGTTAGTTTGGAAGTTGTTGCTTATGAAGAAGAAGACTATTTATGTTATGTTGTGTTTCATTGTGATCATTGATGTTGTTGGGGGGTTGTTGCTGGTTGTTTGAGCCGAGTTGAATCCGGGGATGTCATAATTATAGGGAAATGCGGAAATTTCGGTAGCCAAGTACTGACCCTAAGATTGAAATGTTAGTTTGCATGAATATTTGGTAAGAATGACCATTT
>NW_026720429.1:0-9109 GCF_029784015.1 Lycium ferocissimum
GTTTTTCGGCCCTTTGATAAAACGAATAACCCCGAGGCTCAAATTCAAGCCTAATACACCTAAGACATGCCAAAAAGAAGGAGAGGGATAGCTTCACATACCTTTCGGACGTCTTATGCTCATTCCATCTCGAATCCGTTTCGCGAATTTGTAAATGGTCATGTTTACCAATTGTCAATAGTAGACCCTTTTGCTTTCAACTCTTCCATTCTTCTTGTCTATAAAAATTTGGGCGACATACTCCCTCGTAAGTACACCGTCCCGAGAATTATGTTTTCGGCCCAAATCAACAACAACCAGATCAACAATCACAATGACAACATCCATAATCAATTCGTAACACATTCTAAGCAATTCGCGCAATATTTCAAGACAACTTCAACAATATGCTATATGACCGAGAAATCTTAACTTAATGAATACAACAATAATGCGTTTCTTTCTTTCCAATTCTCACACTATATCAACAATTCCCTATGTTAACAACATTATTTCATCAAAGCAAGAAACTATATTCAAATCGTTTGGCTCCCAAAACAACCCATTTGACCATTACAACTTGACTTGAGTTATTAAACCTTCGTTTTCATCCCATAATCCACGACAAACGACAACGAAATACTACGTTAAATTAGTTCTGCATGCTCCCTCCAAAACAGCCCTACACGGCCACCGCATCAACATCATCATTTCATAAGGTTTATTCATTTTCTACACACAACAACACACAAACATATTGAATGCAAGTAGTTCTTCATTCCTACACCAACAACACACACGTAGCTACAACACACTACCACACGGCTACACTTCATCTTCCATACCTTCATGATTTTAATTCGTTTCCACACTTCACAACAAATACAAATCATCCACAACACATGAAAAGTGAGATTAAACCTTACCTCTTGCTTTTGTTTTCTTCACTCGGCTAGGCCTCTTTCTTGAGAAAAAGTGTTTGCATGTCCAACAATTATTCCATGGTGTGGGGACCTCTCGATTAGTAGGAAGGCATAAAGCAACCAATTTTTCATCATCAAAATGGAGGGGCTGGTTTCGGCCGACCCCGTAGCCGATCTCTCCCTCTTCTTTTTTTTCTTCATTTCATGAAATTTCTAGAGCTTAAATGATGAAGTGTGTCTTCTTGTCATCATACACACATATATATATATATTACTAATGGGGCACATGGCCGGTCATGTGCCTGCTTTCTAATCTTTTTTTTTTTTTTTTGGAATTTTTCCTTCTCTCCAGAATTTCTCAAGTTTCATGAAATTTCCAAAAGATGAATCATATTGAAAATGACTTAACAAGTCATCTAGCTCTACCTATATTAATCCTCCATGTAGCTATGGTCCACACAACATGTGGCCTTATTTTTCATGAGCTACAAATTTCCAAAATTCCATTTTTAACCCCACGTTTTTTATTAACATTTCCATCCCGTAAAAATCATAGAACAACATGTCTTACAACAAAGCCGGAAATGACCTCGTCCCTAACTTGTCGCAACCAACTTTAAAAATTTCCGACGTACAAAATGCGGGATGTAACAATTTGCTTCGGAGAAATTTGTCTCTATTTTGGTATAATTTTATGTATTGTACGGTCTTACTCTTTAGAAGTCTGCGAACGGCGTGGGAGTCATGGTTCTTTTGTTTGGCCTTGTCGAGTTATTTTGTTGTACGGAAATGGCCGAGAGGCCTTTGGCTCGCCTTGTTTTATGTTGTATGTATCTATATATCGTATTTGAGATATCTCGAGCTACGTGTTGATTTTTGGTATTTCATTTACAACTTTGATTCTTGTTTTTAAAATAAAAAAAAAAAAAAAAAAAATTTTGGGTTGACGTTTAAGTTCGCTTGACTCGATGAGAGTCGGGTGCCGTCACACCCGCGTTTAAGGGTTCGACGGCTACGATGAGAGTCGGGTGCCCGTCGCACCGACGAAGGTTGGGGTGTGGCAGTCTTTGCCCGGCCATATAGGCACGGTGTTATTATCATTACCCATAGCCACACACCATAGTGGTGCTGCCCGGTCATATAGGAACGGTGTGAGAAAATACTTAAATATATATAAAGCATGTATGAGAGCCCAATTAAAAGCTACAACTCTATCGGAGTGACGTAAGGCCGGTAACCTCCGATTTATTTTATGGAGCAATCATCATCGCTATATCTCACCTTGAAGGAACAATTATCATAAGGTGAGATAAAAAACAATGAATAAAATCAAGAAAATCATGAAATAAGCTCAACAATCTCGTGATAGCATCAAAAGCATAAGCCTTGAAATTTCTAAAAATGGGGTCATCATCATCATTATTATCACCTTAGAAAACATCTATCTTTAGTATCATAAGAACTTTGAGAATCATGAACTTCTAAATGTTATGGAAAACATGTATGGGTGCATAAGAAAAGAATCATGCCTTTAGAAACAAAGGGATTAGCCTTAATATACCTTTTCGGTCGCCTTAACATTAACTACTTAATGCTTTTCCTCCCAAGCTCGTAAATCTACATTCAAGATAATTCATACTATTGTTAGGATTATCGTCATATGCTCATTTTAATCCTTCAAATTAAATCCTCTTAGAATCTATCGGAATTCGGGCAGCATCTCCCCTATTTATATGTTACACCTCGGCAAATTCCCCGTTAGCGTACAGTGAATAGACGAGTGAGGGGTATGATGTATACGAGGTTTGGGCAAGTAAGAAATAGTATTTGACGATCCTAATTAAGATTTCCAAAGACATTCGAGTTAAGGAAAGAAAGTTGTTAAGAGAAGCGAGTCATATGTTGGTATTGGATAAGAATTACGAGCATTGAGTTAATGATGTCTTAATGACCCTTTGAGGAAGAGTTATAACGTCCCTTAGAATGGTATTGAAGTAAGGAACAAGTGTTAATAAGGTTCCATAAGGAACGGAGATCAAACGAGTCGACGAAACGATTCCGAAAATCGGACCAACCTACGGCCGGACATCGGCCGTATAAAATGTATGGACCGTATGTCCAACCAGAGATTCAGTCCGATGAGAGTATACTTCTTTGGACCGGATCTACGGCCAGACATCTTGTCACACCCTAATTTTCGATAGGGTATGATGGGCACCCGACCCCTTACCTAGGGCGAGCGAGCCCGCCGACTACCGTAATACTCATAACCATGCGGGCCCACCAAACATAACATACGCACGTAATGAAAATTTTTCAAAAACAAACATACCGTTCGTTCTTTTTTTTTCAAACCAAAAATAAAATACGCAATCGTATGGCAACCGTAATATAACAACACAACGGTACTTACTTATATAGCCGCTTGCCAAACACATCGAGGCATAATGCATACAAACACCGCTTACATAGCCGCTACAAAAAGACCCGACATATCATACACTCGACACGATCGCAAAGTCTACTAATATCTCGGATACCGTACAAGCACTCGGACTCGGCGCATTCGGAAGAAATGGAACTCGCCAATCCGGCTGGAACATCTTACGCTAACATCACGAGCTCATCCGTGGGTACTGCGTGGCATGAAACGCACCCCCGAAGAAAGGGGGGTCGATACGAAATATGTACCGAGCATGTAAAGCATAGCATACATCAAAAGAGGTCATAATCAAAGTAGGGGGAGTAAAAAGCGAAGTCGTAATAACCCAACTACCCGGTATCACATCCGACACACAAATCATACATACTCATACCGAACACATCCTAATTTGTCATTCGAAATAACATTAACCGATGTGGGATTTGCCTAAACCAATGTGGGATTTGCCTAAACCAATGTGGAATTTTGCCTCGTCGTTGGGTTTGCCCACCACCTGGTTTGCCCCCACCATCGGTGAACAAACTCATCATATCATCATACATCATCACATATCAAATGCGGTCCATGGGACCGGCGGACGAACGTGGTCGCCACCACGTCCGGCGCCACAACACGGCCTGCTAACACCGAAGTTTCAAATCTCCGTACACCCCGAACATAACACACCATCACAACATATCATAAGCCATATCACAAAGATAACTCCATAAACGGAACCCGGCCCTATGGCGAGGTCTCGGGAACCGTAACACAAGATAACACCGAGTATATCATAGTGCGCACGATCATATACCGGCCCGGGATCCGGTGAAAGAGGTAACACAGAACGCACGAGCAGATCGTAAGTAACCACACGCACATCAGACATCATCACAGACTCAACCGAATGATCAAAACGAACCCTCTTTTTGAAAATCCAAAACCATAGTCAAATCAAGTTTTCTCCCGAATCTCGCTCGGGACATATCAAACCGAACTTCAGAACGTTGTTACGTATCAAAATCATGGACATAAAATCCTTATTTCCAACTCGACAGTTAAATAAATAGCCATGCTTGGGATCGGAAAAGTGGTCGTATTAAATCCCTTTTTTTAAAAAAGAATAGGTCATTTAAAATCAACACAGAAAAGTCACGGGACCCACGGACGAGCGTCAACCCAATCCGGGCCCGCCTATAAAAATTTAAATCCTTACTCGTCATGAAATCATTTGCGAAGAAATCAAAGCGATCCGAGCCCTTAGTCAAAAGTTATGAACGTTCGTAGTTTCGAAATCGTTTAGGAACATATTTTGTTTGAAAACAAAATTCTTTTGAAAATATAACTCTTTTGCAACCTTAGAAATTTAATCATACACAAGACGTAAGGACCATAACTCGACCGCTTTAAGGATACGAATATCAAGAAACATATAAGAATCGCTTACGCAACATTTCAAACTCAATCATATCCCGGACATACGGACCATACTAAGGATGCCAACATCAAAGCAAATACGAATCACAAACATACTCGAAATTTACGAATGGAATTACCCCGAGGCACATGTCATGTCATACCTTAATTCCGTCTAAGACATGCCAAAAAAAGAAAAGAAGGGTAAGCTTCACATACCTCGATTGCTTCCTAAGCTAATCCAAACTCAAGTCTCGTCTTCTCAAAATCTACAACAACATCAATAGGCATCGAACATTAGCCGTAAGCATCGAAGAATTCAACTCCAAGTCATTACTTTTTTTCTACAGAATTTTGGGCAGCATTTCCCCTGTGAATTCAACACCCCGAGAATTCAACTCGGCCAAATCAACAACAACCAAACCAACAACCATACTAACAATATCCATAAGTGATTCAAAACGCATTCTAACATTAGTAACTCTTTTCTATACAATTCGACGATATTTCATTTTCATTCAAATCAACCGCATACGATCAAACCAACATCAATATTCATACGCTCAAGTACTCTTCCAAACCATTTAAACAAGTTTCAAAAAATGCTTCAAACAATCCAAACAATATGCCATGGAACCGAAACCTTCCCAACTCAACACGAACAATAATAACATATTTCTTTTCTTCTAAACTCATAAACTACATCAACAATTCACTTGTTAACAACATCATTTCCATCAATACAAAAACTATATTGAAATCACATTATGTTCTAAATCATCCCACCACAATTATGACTTCCATTTGAATAATCAAACCTTTATTTTCATCACATAATCCATGACAAACAACCACCAAAATACAACATATAATTTGGTTCACCATGTTCCACCGAAACATTTCCCTACACGGCCCAACTTCACCATACATGATTTCATGAACTTCATTTATTCTCCACACATTTCAACAACACACAATCATGTTGAATACAATTAAATCACCATCACCACACAACACACACAACACACGACCAACCTTGACTTTCACAACTCAACTTCAACATTTATATTTTCATGTTTTTCATTCATTTTCACATCCTACAATATCCACAACCCATGCATAACACATAAGAACAAAGATTGAACCATACCTTTCCCCTTCACTTTCTTCCACGGCTAGCTTGAAGAATCACCACAACGAGCGGTTTTCTCGTTCCAACAACTATACCATGTTAACGAGGGCCTTCAACTTAGTAGGAAACCTAGAAGAGAAGAGTTTTTCATGGCAAATATCTCTTGGTTCTCTTCCTCTCCCCTTCGGTTTTTTTTTCTTTTTCTCTCTTGTTCAACATGGCCGAATGGCCTCTAAGTTGTTCTCCAAGTTTCTTGATTTTTCTTAAGGCAACAAATGAATAAGATGACTTACTTAGTCATCTTGGACTACATATATAATTTAAACACTTGGCCCTATGGCCCACACACACACATATAGCCGTCACATATGGCCGTTTCAAATAATGGCCAACTTTCCATAATTCATTTTTTGGTCCCAAAATTTTCATAAAATGTCTAACTTTCCATCTTTCGCTTTTAACCCCAAATTCCTTATTCCAAGTTTACCCTTATCATTCCATACCAATATTATCACAAACAACTCGTGCCTTAAAACAAAGTCGGAAAAAAAATAGCCTTGGCTTAACTTGTCGCAACCAACTTAAAATATTCCGACGTACAAAGTACGGGGTATAACACATACGGACCGTATAAAACATATGGACCGTATGTTGGTCCGTATATCATGGTCGGGCTGAAGTTCATTTTTATATAAGGGACCAATTCCTATTACATTTTCATTTCACCTTCACTTCTCCACAACACAAGAAACCTCTAGAGATTTCCAAACATTTCATCCATGAGAAAACAATAGAAATCAAGGATCAACAATAAGAAATCAAGAGAATCAAGTGAAGGAAACCCATTAAAAGTCATCCAAGTCAAGAAATCCCAAGAGAGATAAAGTAGGGTTTTGGTGCTAAGGGTGAATCACCATTCCAAGCCTATTCCTCTATCATCTAAGGTAAGTTTCATGATGTTTACATGTTGTTTGAAGTATTTATAAGTTGAAACACATGGATTGTAGAAGTGTATAGCAAATGGGTCATCAAATGTGTGAATAGTATTACTAGTGAGTGGTAGTTGAATTGAATCATGGAAATGGATATGTTGATGTTATGAATGCGTTATAAATGACCTATAGAACATGAAATAAGTATTGGATATGAAAGAATACGACGATGGACTTTTAGTCATGAATATGGAGAATTGAAGTAGAATTGTGAGATGCAAATTATGTAAATGAATGATGATTGTTGTTAGAGGTATTGTGATGATTGTTATGAATGTTGGGAGTTGATATGGAATATGACGGAAGGTAGTTGTTACACCTCGGAAATTTCCCGCTATTGTGCAGTGAATAGACGAGCGAGGGGTATGATGTATACAAGGTTTGGACAAGTAAGAAATAGTATTTGATGATCTTAATTAAGATTTCCAAAGACATTCAAGTTAAGGAAAGAAAGTTGTTAAGGGAAGCGAGTCGTATGTCAAGTAACGAATAAGAATTTCGAGTGTTGAACTAATGGTGTATGAATGATGCCCTAAGGAAGAGTTATAACGCCCCTTAGAATGGTATTGAAGTAAGGAACAAGTGTTAAGAAGGTTCCATAAGAATCGGAGACCAAACGAGTTGACGAAACAACTCTCGGAAAACTGGGCAAACATACGGCCAGACATACTGGCCGTACAAAATCTACGGACCGTATGTCGGCCCCGTAGATCCATCCCTTTAATGCCATGATCTACTAGACCAAATATACGGTCCAACATATGGTCGGTAGAAATTATACGGACCGTATGTTGGTCCGTATATTCCAATCGGGATCGAAGTTGATTTTATATAAGGACCTCCTCATTTCATTTATTTCATCTTCCACCATTCAAGAAACCTCTAGAGAGTTCCAAACACTTCATCCATGAGAAATCAATAGAAACCAAAGATCAACAACAAGAAATCAAGTGAATCAAGCGAAGGAAACCCATTAAAAGTCATACAAATCAAGAAAACCCAAGAGAGATGAAGTAGGGTTTTGGTGCAAAAGTGTAATATCATCCAAAGCTTGTTCCTCCATTACTTAAGGTAAGTTTCATGACCTATTCATGCTATTTGAAGTATTTATAAGTTAGAACACATGAATTGTAAGTGTATAGCAAATGGGTCATCAAAGGGATGAATAATGTCATTTTTGGAATAGTGGTTGGATTGAATCATGAAAATGGATATGTTAAGGTTATAAATGCGTTACGAATGATAGTTAAGACATGGAAGAATTATTAAATGTGAAAGAACACGATAATGGAATTTGGTCATGAATGAAGAATTTGGAGGAAATTTCTAAATGTGGATAATGCGAATGGATGATGCTTGTTGTTTAGGATATTGTGATCGTTGTTATGAATGTTGAGGGTTGATATGGAATATGGCGGAAAGTAATATAAACAAAGGAAAATGCTGTCCAATTTTCTATAGCTTTAGTAAATACGCTCTCATGATTTTCTAACTAATGTTGATACGAATCCCATTGAAGGTATTAACGAATGCGTTAAAAGAGGACGAGCAAGCAATCGAGTAATTAAACGACAAAGGTATGTAAGGCTCCACCTTTCTTTCTAAGGCATGACTCTATGGTATGAATCCTCCTATCTTTCTATAATTCCTCTACATCTATGTACGTGTCGGAAACGATGAGTCTACGTTATAAGGAGCCCGCATGCAATGAAGTAAGAAGTATGTTATGAGTATGATGATGAGCCGAGTTTAGAGATCCTAAAGCCTACGATATAATGTTTTTACGAAGCTAATGACCTTCATACGACTCCTTGCTGTTATTCATTGTTGATAGACCCATCTTACAATGTTAGTCTCTTTCCCTTCAAGGCATGATTTTCCTCCGTCTCCACGAGTTTCCTAAATTCCGAAGAACTAAGAGCCTATGTTTTGTGATACCTCGAAATCTTTCCGTACTTGAGTGACGAGTAGAACGATGAAGAGCTTGAGTATAGGATGTGTTGTTAAGTCAGGAATGGTCAATTATGAATTTTGTAGAAATAACAAAGTTGCGAAAATTTCCAGCCAGTGGTCGTATAGTGCACAATATGGCCCGTAAAGTGATTTACGGACCGTATAGTGCGATCGTCCTCCAGGCTTGCCAAAAATCTCAAGTTACGGTAAGTGTTGAAATGGTTAAACACGACCCGGTATACGGCTCGTAAACGGTTTGCGGGCCGTAAACGGTCGTGCTTTTTCCTTCCCC